>NW_019385820.1:0-12826 GCF_000671375.1 Centruroides sculpturatus | reverse complement strand
TTTATTTTGGTGGAAGTTGTAAAAAGAAAACAAAGTAATTGCACCTGCTACAGAAAAATGCAATGAAGTAAGAAACATTATTAATTGAGAGTTTTCGTAGTAATGTATTACTGAAAATAATAAATAATAGATGTTATATATCGAACCCATTGTAAAAACAAAACTACTGTGAATAGTGAATTTCTTGTGATTAAATTTCATTCCCCAAACAGCCATAACTGTCATCAAAGGAATCCAGTTTTTTAACTTTTCAGGGTGTTCATCTTCGGAATACGGACGTATTTGTAGATTTCTCACTTTTGACTTCGGCATTTTCGATTGAAGTATTTCAAATTCCGTCAAGTACCTGTGAATAAGAATACAGAATATTATTTTTAAAGAAAACAAAAGGAGACAACCAGCAACGTGATGCGTAACTTTCCCAACGAAAAGTTTAAGAACATTTGCGTGTTGATCCATCTGTTACGAGATTTTATTTAAAAAAATAACTTTTATATTATTAATAACTAGCAGATGAGCCTGGCGTTGCTCGGGCAAAAAATGTCAACAGCAAAAATTAAGATTATCAGATTATTCTGTAATCTTAACCATTGCACTATATTATATTATAGTATTTGATGTACAAAGGTTATCTTACGTAAGAGTTTAACATACCGAGTGCCCAATGTAAGANTATTTAAAAATTTTACATATGTTGAAATTTGAAATAATATAATACAGTACAATACAATTTTTGTGTTATTTGATGATAAAATTTTCTTGCTGTAGAACAATTTTTTTTTTCATCACTCCTTTCCGTTAATTTTCTTTCGCTTTACCAATGTTAAAATTTGGTACTATAACTTAATACTCTGTGCTAAATTGCAACTCCTGACATGTACTTCTTCATGCCTGTAAGCTGGCAAGTCACGGTTTTATAAACAAGACATAGTCTTATCAATAAAGTACTTGGATTTATAATATAAAAACAGTCGTCTTCGGAGTTAATATCTGCGAGTTTCTTTTCCGGTTCTTTAGTCTACAAAATCACAGAATTTATTACATACGCAATTTGTTCATCGAGAAAAGACAGAAAGAATGAAAACTTACCTCCGAATCAGAAATCTCGACAGAAATGCAGCAACACAACAAGAATTTATAGAATAAATTTCTTAAATATCCGATAGACCTTCCTCCTATTTTCGCATTATTTGCTCGCGACCGTCACTCGCCTATGTTCGAGGAGTCGCATTTCGTCGCAGGCAAATTTCTGTCATTCTGCAAAAGATCAAAATTAAAAGTATCGATTATCCCAGTAAAGGATCATTTTGAATTTCTTAGAGAAAAATCAATGGTCTACCTGAAGTGGGTAAACTTTGTTTTGCCGAACATTTGGTTTGGCAACTCTTCTATTACTAGAAAGAAATTCTCGTTCAATATTAAACAAATCTTATGAATTTACATAATTATGCGTTCAATTCACCTCTTCGTCTTCATCTTACAGTCGAATTTCGCAAAAGAACTTTCCGAGCGCAGCTAAGCATTCCAATCAACAATCGCCACAATTGGAAAACAATAAATTAGAAACTTTTGTTGAAAAATTCATTATAATGACGTCCTAGGATGCTATATTAATATTAAATGCTTTCAATATTAAGAATTTAAAATGTTAATTTGTGTGTTGTTTACAAATTTCGAGGTAAAAAGAATAGGTGAAGATGTCTCCTAGCAAATTGCTGCGGTTAAAATCGATACAAATACTTTAACACTGTTGCTATTGAAGTACATAAGTAGTGTCTTAGCAAAGATAAAAAATGCAACAGTTTCTTGTAAAACGGTGTTTTGAAACAAATGCGAATACTGGTGAAGAATATGATATCTTTTGCACAGATCGACCGGTGCAATATAGTTAATTACGTTACTCTTACCGTACATAAAAATATACATAAAAGCTTCCTATTTCTGTGGACACTTTTATTACAAAGAGTACGGAACGAAGAGTAGGAATTTAGCATATATTTTCTTTGCCTTTCCGCTGTACATCATATTTTTTTTCTTTGACAATAGCGTCGTTCAATGAATGACAATAGCGTCATACATCTAGCACCTTCCATAGGAAAGTTTTGAATTGAATTTACTTTCGGTTTGCATCAGACAGTCTTGTATAAAAAACACCATTCTTGTAGGTACTAGGGGGATCGAGAACCGTGTCAAAATAAAATACAAAGTGGCGAGATTTGCGCACGCGTTGCTGGTTGAGAAGTTCAAAATGCAAACGTTGCTACATCGAATTTTGACAAACGAATCTTTGAAGAAACTCATTTTTCTCTCTCGTGTCAATCCCGAAATGTCTCTGGTCGCCACGTGCTGACCTGGACCGGGTGACCGGAAATATCTCGTTTCATCACGGGAACGTTTCTGAAAGTAGATGTCCTTAGTCGTTATAATTTTATTTTAAAACTAACCTCCGAAGTATAGTTTGTTTTCTTTTTACACCTATTAAATATAGATGTAAAAAGAAAATTTATTAATATACATATTGCTTGTGAAAATAAGAAAAAATAATTTCGGACGTTGCAACAATATTTAAATAACTTTTATGTTTCTGTTTCCAAATGCTTTGAATTAGCCAGGATTATTTTTTATCAAAAACAGGAAATTTCCGTTAGGAATCGACAAAAATTCAAATACGCAACGGAAACAAATTTCGAAATTAAATAGGTTAATTTTACCGAAAATGCCTCATGGTCGTGGCTGGCGAAGTTTGAACGATCGCGCTCAAAATCAGCGATGCCATAGAAAATTGGAGAATGAGAACGAAACCCGCCGTGAAAGTCAAAGTGATCCCGCTTAGTAGTGATTCTCTTACACATAGTTTTGCCCTAAATATCGCTTTGCCATTTTACTTATTTATAGGTTGGTGAAATCCGAAGAGAAATGATTATTTGGAATTCTTTTTCTGCCCATCGAACTATTGTCGAATTGATTGTATACATTGTAAATTTTTTTTCTCTTTTCACCTCAGTTATTTATCATAATTTCTGTTCTGTGACGTATGAAGTTTTCGGCAATACCCTTCTTGTATATTCGTGTGTTCAATTATACTAGCACTATGACGGCTTTTCCTTTCTTGCAAGACTTATTCTACCATCAGTCAAAAAGAGAGCAACAGGAAATTGCGACGATAAATGGATGATGTCTATTAATTAACAGGTATTTGCTAAGACATTAATAAAGATGGAAATGATTTATAAAATCAAAAATGCTAAACATAAATGTAAAAAAAGTGTTATGAAAAAAGAAGATTTAAGAAGAAAAAAACAACATGATTTTAGAGCCAAGAGAAAAGATAAAGCTCTACAAATAAAATAACGCTAATTAGAAAGAGAATTACTACAAGAAAGAATAAAAAGGCGTTAAGAAATTGTAAATTTTATTGTGAATTTTTAAAATTAATCCTTTGAATAACATATGCCAATGAATTTTATTTATACATGTTTCCATATTTACGGCATATAAATCTTTAATGAATGTTCAATGTACGCGGCATCGTTGCATACATCAACATACTTTCCGCATTTGAGACTTCTTCATAACCCTTTATTGCCTGACGGGACTTTCTAGTCTCACTATCTTTGAAATTCTTTATTTCATTGTGTATAAATTATAGCCTACTAGGCCTTACATTTTTTTATTGTATAAAGTGTTCTTTTTCTCTTTTATAGGGTACTAACTTACAAATTGTTTTAGTTTCGTTGAAAAAAGATTCACATCGTGTGTTGTTTGAATGGTAGTAGCTTATATTGCTTTTTTGTTGCCAAATTCTACTTATGGTTTATAAGTTAATTGTCTTTGTATATTTTAGTATATATTCTAGATATGTGTAGTTTGATTTCAATGTATTATGTTTTCAGAATTAATAATATGCAAGCTGTATGAGATCAAAATATGTTTGGGACTTACAAGTCCCATCAGGCGTGAGAGAATCTTGTTTGTAAATGTTAGAAATTTGTATTTTCTACATTGTCCTTTATAGATTTATTAATTTGTTTAACATTTTAATAGTTAATATGAATTGAAGACTTATATATGAATAAATAGATAGTCTTTTATCAAAAGAATTTCCTTCTGATGATAAAATATACAAAATTTTTATCAAAAAAATAAATTTCAGTCCATAAAGTGTTAAGGCAGATAAAGCTTCGTTTTTTCTTTTGTGGTTCTTTTCTAGTAGAACAGCGTATTAGAGCTAATTTGTCCTTCCTACAACATTCTGATTTTGTATTTTATCATAAAATTTAACTCTTCACGTATAATTGTTTAATGATCAGCATTCCGTGATGGCTCTAAAAATGGGAATACAGTAAAGAAAACACTAAACTTCGTAACTTGTGCCGTTGTGTTTCAAATGGCTTTCAATAAGAAGTCCAAAAATACAGTAGTTGGATTTGTGTTAGGTAAGATATAGCAGAGTAGATTTTCCTCTTTGAAATCTGATCTTCGAACTGAACTAAAAACATTACTTATTATTATTCTTTATGCTGGTGTTTTTCACAAAATAGCAGAATTATCAAAGACGGTACACTTGTTTAAGATATTGATATTCAGCCTAAAGAACTTCATGGAGTGATGTTCAAAGAGGAATATTTCTTAAGAATACGATAATATAAATTTTCGAGGAATGAAGAATGAGTAGTTATTCATTTTTTTTTTCTTTGAAATTTCTGTGTAATTACAATATATATAAATTATTTTATTAACTGATAAGACTAACACATATTTACAAAGTACGTGTCGTTGGTTTGTCCGACTGTCTTTTCTTAATCTCGAGAACGGAATTAAAAAAAATAAAATCGAAGATCACACCTGCAATGAATTGGGGCACGAAACCTCGATACAAGACCGTCTGACGCAAACTGATGTAATTTTAATTTAAAACATTCCTAATGGAAGGTGTTAGATGTATTGTCATTCATCGAACAACGCTATTGTCAAAGAAAAAAATATGATGTACAGTGGAAAGGCAAAGAAAATATGTGCTAAATTTTTACTCTTCGTTCCGCACTCTTTGTTCTAAAAGTGTCCGCAGAAATAGGAAAGCTTTTATGTATATTTTTATGTACGGTAAGAGTAACGTGATTAACTTTATTGCACCGGTCGATCTGTGCGAAAGATATCATATTCTTCACCAGTATTCGCATTTGTTTCAAAACACCATTTTACAAGAAACTGATGAATTTGTAAAATTTGCTAAAATACTACTTATGTATTTCAATAGCAACAGTGTTAAAGTATTTGTATCGACTTTAACCGCAGCTATTTTGTTAGGAGACTTCTTCACCTATTCTTTTTATTTCGAAATTTGTAAACAAAACACAGATTAACATTTTAAATTCTTAATATTGAAAGCATATAATATTAATATAGCATTTTAGGACGTCATTATAATGAATTTTTCAACAAAAGTTTCTAATTTATTGTTTTCCAATTGTCGCGATTGTTGATTGGAACCCTTAAGTGCACTCACGAAGTTCTTTTGCGAAATTCGACTGATAAGATAAAGACGAAGATGTAAATTGAATGGATAATTATGTTAATTTATAAGATATTTTGTTTAATATTAAACGAGAATTTCTTTCTAGTAATGGAAGAGTTGCCAAACCGAATGTTTGGCAAAACAAAGTTTACCCACTTCAGGTAGACCATTGATTTTTTCTCTAAGAAATTCAAAATGATGTTTTACTGGGATAATCGATGATTTAAATTTTGATCTTTTGCAGAATGACAGAAATTTGCCTGCGACGAAATGCGACTCCTCGAAGACGACTGTTTTTATATTATAAATCCAAGTACTTTATTGACAAGACTATGCCTCCTTTATAAAATCGTTTATGAAATCGCCAGCTTAAAGAAGTACATGTCAGGAGTTGCAATTTAGCACAGAGTATTAAGTTAAAGTGACCAGATTTTAACATTGGTAAAGCGAGACAAAATTAACAGAGGGAAGTGGTTGTATTGATGAAAAAATTTTTATACAGCAACAAAATTTTATCATCAAAGAACGCAAAAATTGTATTGTACTATAGTATATTATTCTAAATTTCAACATATGTAAAATTTTTAAATATAATAAATATACATACTATTATAGATTATTAAAAATTCTTTATTCTTTCGCATATTTCTCATTTGAATGAATTTTTCTTAGTAAATTGCTGTCGTTGTTTAAAATGTCATAAAACTTTTCGCAAGAATTTGTTAAATTATATTTCACATATAATATGGTTTTCAAAGTCTCAACATTTAATTGTGATTTATCAGATGTTTACCGTTTATTTACGGTGGAAAAAACGCGTTCACTCTCTTATTTTTTCCCGGTAAAACAGTGTTTCTTCCACAATTTATAATGCATTATTGTATGGAACATTGTTTGTAAATGATGAAATATTTCTAACGGTGAGTTTTCTGCTGAGATTTTTTCTGATTCCCAATATTTAACCTTTTCCTTATCTATATATATTTATAATAATGATTCTTTGTTAAAAAGATCGTTTTCGAAACGATTATCATCTGGAAAATGTTGATTAATGTGATCGAATGATTTTTGTACATCTTTCCAATTAAGTTTTTATTTTAAAATAACTCAATAAAAATGTTCAATGACATTGTAATGAACCGTCCACTCTTTTAAATAATCTTAGCGGTTACTATAGAACTTTTTGACGTGATTCATGAAATCTGCGGGAAAGAAGAAAAACCAGGCAAAAAAGTAACGAACATGTTACTGAGGTAGAAACCCGCGACAACCTTCTATTAAATGGTTATAATTTACTCCAGCACTGGTGGGTATTACGTTATTTCAACCATATATATACAAAAACAAACCTATAGTTCAGTCTTATAACCCTTTTATTAATTTTCGTAATACAACAAATTATTGTATGAGAAAAAAAAGAGCTTCTGATTCAAAATAAACCACACATAATTAAAATTATACGATATTTACAAAGAATAATTTTACATTAATACATTCGACAAATGTCATAATATTAACAAATCGCTATCTTAAATAATTGTACAGTACATACTACAAATTTAAATACACGGAATGTGGCAAAGTTACTATACGTTTGGAAACTGCATCGAATTTATGTAATATATTCAATATTTTCATAATTATATCGTGTATTAATACATATTGTATGTCGAGTCGTTCTTCCTACTTACGCTGCAGACATGAGCACAATGCTATGATGTGATGACATAAGTGTTTTTAGCAACCTTATAAAGAAATTGAAATGACGTTTACATGTAATTTAAGAGCTTGACCATATAAGTGCAATCTGAAATGTTTCCTGCTATTATTGATTAAGAATAAGAGTATAAGTCAAAGCTACGCTAATGATTGTAAGCACTAAGCTTGAATTAATTGTAAACATATTCCAAGCAATAAAGGTTGGTAAATCTTGCAAACATTTTACAGAGAATATAAATGCCTGTAATTTATCATTTTGTTCTTCAGTCGAGAGTGATCGACTGTAGACTTCTCTGCCTATTATTCTTGCTGCTTCTGTTATTCTAGTAGAAGACAAGCAAATATCAGCAAATAAAACAAATGGAAAAATAGAAAGAGATAAAAATGTTATGATATCTACTAAAGTATAGGAAGCAAAATTTGTAAAGAAATAATTGGAATTGAAGATAATGTTACCCGCTGTGACGGCCGTCCACAAAAGTAACGAAAAAGAATATAATTCTTCTACTTTGCGTGTCAAAGTCACTATTTTAACGTATTGTTTAGAGATATCTGACAATTTCAATGACAAATCATCGCCTGAAAAAGCGCAATGAGAGACGTTGATGAGTGCTGCTTCGATCTCGTTGCATATGGAAGAAAAAAATACGAACAACAAATTTTGGGGCACCATCAAAAATACAGAAAACATAATTTCACCGGTGTACAAAATTATATCCGAAATATTTTCTGAAAGTTCTATACCGAATATTCTAGATACTTTCCATTGAATATAAACCTCTTTTGTATAGAAGCCCAAGTAAGAAATAGAGTATAATAATGAATTTAAGATAATTAATGAAATTTTAACATAATTTTTTAGTTTTATATTTGATTTTACATTCGAAATACTACTTAAAATTTCAATTTGACCAAGAAATGTTTCTTTATTTTGGTGGAAATTGTAAAAAGAAAACAAAGTAATTGCACCTGCTACAGAAAAATGCAATGAAGTAAGAAACATTATTAATTGAGAGTTTTCGTAGTAATGTATTACTGAAAATAATAAATAATAGATGTTATATATCGAACCCATTGTAAAAACAAAACTACTGTGAATAGTGAATTTCTTATGATTAAATTTCATTCCCCAAACAGCCATAACTGTCATCAAAGGAATCCAGTTTTTTAACTTTTCAGGGTGTTCATCTTCGGAATACGGACGTATTTGTAGATTTCTCACTTTTGACTTCGGCATTTTTGATTGAAGTATTTCAAATTCCGTCAAGTACCTGTGAATAAGAATACAGAATATTATTTTTAAAGAAAACAAAAGGAGACAACCAGCAACGTGATGCGTAACTTTCCCAACGAAAAGTTTAAGAACATTTGCGTGTTGATTCATCTGTTACGAGATTTTATTTAAAAAAATAACTTTTATATTATTAATAACTAGCAGATGAGCCTGGCGTTGCTCGGGCAAAAAATGTCAACAGCAAAAATTAAGATTATCAGATTATTCTGTAATCTTAACCATTGCACTATATTATATTATAGTATTTGATGTACAAAGGTTATCTTACGTAAGAGTTTAACATACCGAGTGCCCAATGTAAGACATTTAAAACTTTTTTACATTGTATACAGTAGAATAAAATTTTTTAAAACGTGTTAGATTGATCATTCAATACGATACATTTTCCATTTCGATTATATTATATGAATACGGTCAAATTTTTGAAAAATATTTAAGCTAACTTGAATGAAATAATTAACCGCTAGACTACTGGTGCCTGTTTTCAAATATTTATTGTAGTTGTTTTAATTTTAAAATGTTTCACTCACCTGTGAAAAATGTTTTTCAGCATTTACTTTGTATAATTCTTTTAATATACAGACGTTATTGATGATGTGTAATTCACTTTAATATTAATATTATAAATAAGCTATTTCTGCTAATATACTGCTCGTTGGTACAGTATAATCCATAAAGTCATTCTCTATTCGTGTAAACTTCTATTCCTAAGCGAGAGTTAACAAAGAAAAGGCTCTCCAAATTAAAACTGCATCGATTTACTTTTAGAATTTTAATTTTTCTAATGGGTAAATTACATTCGAAAATAATAATTATATTTTGCGTGTCATAAGAGAAATGTTAGTATTGCGTGTTTAAAGCTACTATCGATGGATGAAAAGTAAATTAGGTCATAATTAATTAAAAATTCATATTTACTAAGGGAGTGAAATTTTAATCTTTCTGACGTTTATAAAACAATGCGAAAGTTTAGCCATCGGTTAAAAATACCCCCCGCCCCGAAGAATTTTATATTTTTAAACTCAAGGAATATTAAACGTCAAAAAATGTATTAAAAGTTTAGTGTTTTTTTATGTATTTTTGGATGTTATTGCCTGTACTGGGCAGGTAACTTTTTACACAATTAAAGCTTAATAAATGCTGTGTCTTTTGGTGAAGTTTTCTGACATGATAAGTAAAAAGGAATTTTCTTCTTCTTGAAAGTTTCAGAGAAATTAGCTTATTGATTCAACAGATATAATTTTGTCAGCTAAATATCTTTTAATCTAATCTGAAGATTTAGTCATATAATTCTTTATGTATGCTGATGTAAATCAGATCAGTTATATAATAAACTTATTCTTTGTTTGTTTAACCTGTGAACCTGTATATCATTGCTTGAACGGACACCCGTCGACTTTCCCAACTCCCTCGCCACTCCCCATCCGAAAGACGAAGTGGACGAGTTTGATCAACTCGACGATTAGAGAGCTTAGTCCCCTCAACATGGTGTCAGCTGTGGAGGAATCCAACTCTCAGGATTTTCGACAGATGTGTCCGTTTTAGGCAGGTCCGGCTAAGACAGGTTGTTCGTAGGAAACAGGTTATTAGGAGAATGGAAGGCGAAAATCTGCGCGCTACACTCGGAGGACTAAGTGGGTTAGTCCCCTTACTCCCTAATTTTTCTGGCAAAGCATAGGGTCCACGCTTAAGCGAGTTTTTCGACTCATTGGCGGATATAGCAAAGCTAGCTGCTTGGACAAAAGAACAGATGTTAGCGATAGCAAAATTAAGAGTGACCAGAATCGCTGGAGAATTTGATAGAAAGGATAGCGCATAAAGAAAGTAGAAGACTTAGACGAATTTAAGAAAAACCTAACTGAACGCTTTGACAAAGAACCTTTCCCAATCTGTCTGAACAAATTTTATGCCTGTCTTCAGTGTCTAAATGAGGAAGTTCAAACATAAGCGGTTAGGTTGCAAGCTCTTGCGGCGGAAATAGAAATAAGACAAGGAGTAGCTGCTTATGAAACTGCTATTATCCAACGCATACAAGCAAAGGAGTTGGACGAACGATTAAAGGCTCGGTTTTTGAACGGGATCAGCTTAAAAATAAGGCAATGAGTAATGTCCTGAGAACTGACGACTTTTGACGAGGCGCTAAAGGCCACTATAAGTGAGGAAACGATTGAAGGTCTAATGACACATCCTCGCGGGAACATACGAACTATTCAAAGTGAGCAGGGACCATGGAAATCAAGCGAGGATAGAAGGTTCACCGCCTCCTAAGAAGACAATCTAGAGAAGTTAACAGAGGAGATTGACGTCCTTAAAAGTAAATTAGTAAATCTTCAGGTGAAATTGACATTGGAAAGAAGACCGAAACTGGGAGGAGAGAAGACGTAGGAAATTCAAATCAATTGAACGGATTCAACAAATTCGCCAATCAGACTCCTCCTCAGAGGATGAGGACAAGTGGAATCATTCGAACAGCGAGAATTCAAGCGAAGCGGGAGCCCATCATTTTAGGGTATGTCAATAATGTACCGGTCAAATTTGTCGTAAATCCTAACGTAAACGACACACTGATATCTAAGAAAGTAGCAAATAAAATTAAGAGCAAAGCTTTAGTCAAATTCGGATCAAGAGGGAAGATAAAGGGTTCAAAAGGTGAATCAATCCAAACAATCGGTCTGGCAATGCCTACCTTCAAATTAAGAAGACATACGTTCCCCGTGTCATGTAAAATAGTAAGGTGAGGGCATAACTAGAAAGGATCTCCTCGAGCAAGAAAATTTGATGCTCGATGGTGATAACGAGCGAATTCTTTTGCTTAACGGAAAAGTAATTTATTTTTGTTCGTGGAGAAAACCGAAGAAGATAAGAGGTAGAAAAAAATCAACCAACCGACCAGAAGAAACATCGTTACTCCGCTTCGTGCGATTAACTCGTCGAATCGACAAGCAACAATTTCCAGCTCGAGTAGAAAAGGAGCTGAATCTAATCCGAATAATACGCTCAACTCCTCCTCCTGGAATGCCCGATGAAATACTATCAAACCAGAAAGCAGAAGAATTAACATTGAGACTGGAAAAGTCGAGTCGGAAGATCTACCCGGCAACACCAAAAGATCGAAACCAGAAACTAATCCAGAGAGAGAATTTCTACCACGTCTAGGGAGTTTCAAGCAATTACTTCGATTTTTAATGATCATTTTTGGTCTCATCAGAAGACGCCACTCTATAGAAGACAACCCAGCACGAACAATAGCCATAACCGATGTGAACTCACAACGACGACAACATTACATCCCACTTTCG
Organism: Centruroides sculpturatus; assembly: GCF_000671375.1. Lineage (NCBI taxonomy): Eukaryota > Metazoa > Arthropoda > Arachnida > Scorpiones > Buthidae > Centruroides > Centruroides sculpturatus. The sequence goes on along the minus strand of NW_019385820.1, from coordinate 999 downwards.
ATCCATCCCGCGACGCCAATGCTGCAAATTAAGCACCATTCCTTAGGGACTTGCCGCGAATCAAAAATTTTGGCAAAGAAATTAGGAAAGCCGCATGCTCTAGCATAGTTTTAGCTTCAGGCTATTATTAATTTTTCTTGACAGAGTAATTAGTTATAACAATTTCTGTAACATAGACCTTTATTATTGTGATTTGAAACTCGTTTTGTAGTGAATCAACACGGTTGGTGAAAGAACTTTACACACTAAGACTGTCAACACTACAAGTCCGACATCCAGTGAAAACAATTCCGCAGAAGACAGCGGTATCGAGTTACGACCGACGTTATGACAAGGTAAATGTCCGAATGCTTGACATAGCAACCGTCAACCAGCAACCAACACTTCAACTGCTAATAACTGTGACAGTAGGCCAACAAACGTTTCAAGGACACTTTCAGATGTTGCTATCTGCACCAAAAATGGAATTTTGGATGTTACGCATCAAAATGTTGATGCCGTCACGCGAAATTTTTGTCAATCCAACTTTTGATAATTTTATCGGGAATTCTTTGTATTTTAGTCATAAGAGTAAGGTTTAATACCCATATCGACCTAGAAAAAATTAGTAAAGAGAGAAAGTAAATTCGAATGTTAAAATTATACTGTCCAGAAGACGTATAATTTTAAAGAAAACGGATAGTGTGAGCCCGAGGGTTTTGAGGGCGTAAATATTTGAGTTTAAGGAGATAATGACCTTTTTCGAAGGGAGTGTAGATATTAGAAGAAGAGAAAAAAAAGTTTTCGCATGTCCCCACAGAAATAGATCAGATGTCGATTCTTAAACATCGACAAGTTAGGAAGGAAGAAAGGCGAGTTATTATAACGAGTGTACGACCAGTTGGCTTAGTGCCAATGACAATGGTATAAAAACGATCGTCACGGGAAGTTCAGGGAGATTGTTCCAGGAAGGTCTGAGTACAAGTGTCTCCTGTCTCAGTCCTGTCCGAGGAGAAGCAG
>NW_019385819.1:20029-148412 GCF_000671375.1 Centruroides sculpturatus | reverse complement strand
AATGACTCGGTTATAACAAACGACAGTTCTGTCAGTAACGTAACAACTGTTCCGCTTTTCGAAACGTATCCAAAGGAGTTACTGTACTTCGCAGCGATTTCCTGTATTGTATTCGTCTTCATTGGAGTACCTGGAAACTTCGTGACCATCGTAGCCTTACTCAAAAGTCCTCGATTGAGAAATGTCACCTCGGTATTTATCATCAATTTGTGCGTGGCCGATGGCCTATTTTGTATTTTTAGTCTTCCGCTCGCAGCGTCCATGTTCATACACAAGATGTGGATCTACAGTGACTTCCTTTGTATGATTTTCCCTCTGCTTCGTTACTCAAACGCTGCCGTTTCTCTCTTCACCATTATTGCCATTACGGTCAACAGATACGTCATCATCGTCCACCCCAAAAGCTACACGAAGATCTATACTAAGGTGAGCATTTCAGTTATCATCGCGTTTATCTGGTTGGTATCTTTTGCATTGCTGACACCCACTGCCTTCGGAATTTGGGGAAAATACGCATTTAGTCCCGAAGTGGGGACGTGTACAGTGGTGAAAGTTAACGGAAAGTCGTCAAAAACTTTTATTCACACCTTGGCATTTGTTATACCAAGTTTCACTTTCATCTTTTGTTACTCCAGGATATTCTGGATCGTCAGAAAATCGGAAAGAAAATTAAAAATCGGGCATGGATTAAAGAAGGAAGAGAAGAGCGTGAACTTTAGAATAAAATGTTTCGGGAAGAAAGCGGAAAAATCGGAAAGCGAAAGAAAGCAGAAACAATCTAAAGATTTAAAACTGCTAAAGGTGATTCTAGTGATATTTTTAGCTTTCATCCTCTGTTATTCTCCTGTTACATTTGTTAAAATCTTTAAAAAAGAGAAGAGCATGCCTATTTTGAATATCATAGGCTACCTTGGTGGTTATTGCACCGCTTGTATCAATCCTATCATTTATGTCATTATGAGCAGAGAATACAGAAGAGCTTATAAAGAAATATTCATCTGTAATAATAAAGTTAATAGTGTTGCAGAGACACGCACTACAAGCTTATAAACTACATTTTTTAAGCGTTTGTTCATATGCAGTATTTACATTTTGCATTAAACTATACAATTAAATACATTATATGTATGCATATATGCATCCTATAATAAGTAGTATTATATTGTTATAATGCAAATATGTGAAAAGGATAATTACACGCCTTTTAATAAATTAACAGATTTGTAAATAAATTTATTTAATAAAATATTTTATATAAAATTAATCTAATTTAATCGATAAAAGGGGGAAATTTCCGGAATATGCGTGAGTGTGTATTTGCCTCTACCTCTTAATATTTCAGAGTAGGGTAAAGATGAAGGATGTCAAATTCTCATAAGGAAAAGAGACCAGTTAAAATAGACACGCATACACTCAACTCTTCGTGTTCACTTTTCAAAACATAAACATACAGCATACATAAACATTACGAAAATTATATGGCTGGAAAGGATTATTTGTAATTTCCTTCTCCATTTTCACATTTGGACCTCTTTCTGTTAATGATCTTGATTTTTGTCTGAATTGCTTCTGTCGAAAGAGGTTCTATTATGGCCGTATCCTTTGGTAATTCGAACTTCCAATATTTCGGAATTTTTCATTCTCGTTTCTGCGTGGGTTCCTTTTTTTAAATGGATATTAAGAGGGAAAGTCTCACAGCTACAAGGGCCCCTTGAATCGTTCGGAGGCAACGCTCGTCGCCTTTTGGGACCAGTTGTGAGATCTACGACGAAAACGAGAGGTGATTACAACAGCATCTTTCCAGCCATATTATCAAGTAACCTTGCTTTACAGGAATCGTCCATTAATTACGTGTAGTTTTGAGACATTTTATACTCCCTCTCTGTTGTTTACGATAGTTCACGAACTCCCGAGATTGACGAAATAAATTTAAAAAGTTTTCCAAATATTTCCCAACTCTATATTAGAATACGGGAAATTTTAACTATTTAGGGTCATATTTATAGGCAGATAATGAGTTAGATGTTGACAAATAGAATAAATGTAGGAGGGAAAGAACTCAAACAGTATTTAATATTATTAGATATTGGCAGTAATAACGAGGATTCGTAGCAGGGAGCCCAAACATTAGGGCACGTGCCGCCCTTTTTTCTCTGGATTGTCCTTTTCCTAATCACCAAGAGGCCCCAAATTTCATTATCAAGAGACAACAGAAAATTTATGACTTATACGTAGACTATTCTGCAAATATAAAAGAAACTAATAAGCAGTATTTGTCAATTGTCTCACGGAACTTCGTATGTTGAACAAAACCACAATCCTTGTTTATAAGGCCAAATTAACCCCGAGTGCAATCAGTGCCATCAGCTGATCCGACGTTGAGTCATAGTTTGAAGCTTCTTACATAATGTACGATGTCCTTTTTTATAGCTTGTACTCTTTTTTTTACTCTCTCGTACTTTAAAGACACATTACTTGGTATTTTAGTCATATGCAGTATATATATAAACAAGGAAATGTGTTAGTAGGCTATCAATAAATCTGCATTCATATTCTACTTGTAATGGTGCAGAATCTCTTTAAACTACTAAAATATGTAGACTCAATGTGAATGTCATAACAAATGTAATTTCTCACGTCAAAGATTATCCCAAATACTCTCAATTCAACTAATACTGATAGAACTGGATGAGTCTATTTCATTCGGTATGTATAGTCTACCAAGAAATATATTTTTGTAAATATAAATTCGTCCTGGCAATTTTTTTCAACTAATACTGTTTTCATTGTACCGAATCAAGTAAAATTGTATACTTTAATATTATAACTAATAAGTTTGTTTTTATCTGGGTTAAATTTCTATGACTGTTTAAATGCATCAGAGCAGCATAAGCTATGGTTTTCACAGTTATATTGTTATAGATGAGCAATAAAACACAACAGAAAAATACAAATGCGCCTATTTATTAAACAGATATACTATGTACAAAAACAGAACATTGAATGTAGTGTCTAGCGTGGCTAGAAGCTACATGCAAGAACTTTCGAATGCCACTTTTAACAACATCCTAGAGATGTTCAATGGGATCGAAGTTAAGGTGCTTGGGAGGATTAGGGTGCATTCTAGCAACTTCAGTTCAATGACACTAAAGTTTCTTGAATGTTTCTCCAGCCATATTTGAACCCACCGTGTGTTGTGTGGAGGTTATTTGTCCTGTTGAAAGAAACAATTGCCATTCACGTGTAGGGTCATATGCATATGATTTACAAGAATGTCCAGGTAATTGTTTCCAGTAATTGTGGTGCTAAGAAGCTTCAGAACCAGTATCCGTTAAACTAAAGCCATTCCATATCGAAACACCATTCTCAGCAGTTTGCACAGTTTCCTTGTGGGATGACAGGTCCATGGCTTTACGAGGTTTTGTTCGGATGTGTATTCTAGGATAACTACCAGGATAGCCCAGGAAATGTTTCATTAGGTTGCTAACAGCTCTTCACCGTGCTACAAGGTACGGTGACGAGCTGTTAGTAGGGGTACAGAATAAGATAACTTCCAAATTCTAGCATCGTTATAGACATGAGCATCCGCAGAAAATTTTCCAGGGGGAAAAGCTTGATGAGAAATAATTACAGCAATAAATTTTTATTTAATGTTTTGTTTTATTTTAAGACAGAAAAAACATCTCATGGTCGAGGATTCAAGGTTACAAATCTCAATCACTTTTACGATACGACTTTTTATGGAATTTTTTACTCGATCTCGTGGGAGGACAAGTGCTTCGTTTGCCTCCTCTGTGCACAGAATTAAAAATGGCTATGATGATCTGATAGTTTTTAGAATCTGTGACAACCGACGAAAGCCTCGAACATCAAAGTATTGTATCCGAGACTTTTCACCAGATATCAAATAATCATTGTATGCTCTTGATGTAGTTGCACAGAAAAACCCAAATATAGCAGTCACCTCTGACATAGAGTAGCCAATCTGTTTTGCACTTAAGTCTGCGATCAAAGTCACATTTTGTTCTTAGCCTACTTATCTTGATCTGTAACTTAAAAACGATTTACATGTTATTAAATTAACATTAATAAATAGCTCAAAATTTTGCAGTAATGTTAGCTGACTCATCTAAGTAGCGGTGTTTCTATTTTTCTGGCATGACAATGTATATACGTAATTGTGATAAAACGCTGTATATTCATTTTACAGCATATTTAATCGATTTAAAAATGTGCTGATGCACACATACTCAGCACATTCTTAAAAAGAATACGTTGACAAAACTAACGCACATTAGCAGCTGTTTTTAACATTTTCGTTGTTAATAATAGTATAATATTTAAATTTACGTCAAATTTTTAATAATTTACTAAATGTTACAATCCAAAGTGTCCTTTGTTATTTCACGGTCTGAAAGTCATGCTCGTTCCTCTCTCTCTCTAAATGTCTCCTGTTTCCAGTAATGTCTTAAACTTATAGATAAAGTGCAAATATCAAACGGAAGTTTGATGTATTTCCTTCAACGTTTTTCTGATTCACTTTCCAGCATGAACGGCTCGCTAGAGATGTCAAATTGGAATCAAAGTACAGATTTTACTAATGTTACTCTGTTTATAAATGATTCTGTTTTAACGAACGACAGTTCTGTCAGTAACGTAACAACTGTTCCGCTTTTCGAAACGTATCCAAAGGAGTTACTGTACTTCGCAGCAGCTGCTTGTATTGTGTTCGTCTTTATTGGAGTGCCAGGAAACTTCGTGACCATCGTAGCCTTACTTAAAAGTCCTCGATTAAGAAATGTCACCTCGGCATTTATCATCAATTTGTGCGTGGCAGATGAACTGTTTTGCATGTTTAGCATTCCGCTAGCAGCATCCCTATTCATACACAAGACGTGGATCTACAGTGACTTTCTTTGCAAGATTTTCCCTCTATTTCGTTCCGTAAATGTTGCCGTTTCTCTCTTCACCATTATTGCCATTACAATCAACAGATACGTCATCATCGTCCACCCCAAAAACTACACTAAGATCTACACTAAGGTGAGCATTTCTGTTATTATCGCTTTTATCTGGTTGGTATCCTTTGCATTGTTGATACCCACTGCTCTTGGAATTTGGGGAAAATTCGCTTTCGATCCCGAAGTGGGGACGTGCACCGTCGTGAAAGTCAATGGAAAATCGTCGAAAACTTTTATTCACATCCTGGCATTTGTTATACCGTGCTTCACTTTGGTGTTTTGTTACTCCAGGATATTCTGGATCGTTAGAAAATCGGAAAGAAAATTAAAACTCGGGCATGGATTAAAGAAAGAAGGGAATGATGGAAAGTTTAAATTAAAATGTTGTGGAAAGAAAGAGGCAAAATCGGAAAACGAAGGAAAGCAGAAGCAATCTAAAGATTTAAAACTGTTAAAAGTGATTCTGGTGATATTTTTAGCTTTCGTGTTCTGTTATACTCCCATTATATTTGTGAAAATCTTTAAAAAGGAGAAGAGCCTTCCCGCATTGAACATTATAGGCTATCTTGGAGGTTATTGTACCGGTTGTATCAATCCTATTATTTACGTCATCATGAGCAGAGAATACAGACGAGCTTACTCAGAGTTATTCAAGTGTAAGAAGACGGTTCACAGTGTTGCAGAGACACACACTACAAGTTTATAAATTACATTTTTTAATGCTTTACATAGATTTCATTTACTGTTTTTTTTATGTAAAAATAGGAGTTTGTACAGCAAACCCTGGACAAATGTATAGAATAATTAATAATGTAAATATAGAAAAAATAATTAATAACTTTGTAATAAATCAATTAATTTGTAAATAAATTTATTTAATAATCACTAAAAAACATTTTACATGAAAATTAATCTAATTTACTGATAAAAGGCTATCATATGTTACTGTTTCCTGTCCGTTTATCATTGTATAGTGAGTAAGGGTCATTGCAATTAACTCAACGTTAAGTATTAATCATAATTATAAAATTATACAAAGTTTAAATATATTAAATATAATTATAAAACATTAAATTAATCTGAATAAGACCGTTGCAATGACATGGTCTTTCAGTGTCCACCAGTAGCGGAGTGGATTAGAGTGACCATATTGTTTATTGAGCAAACCGGAAAGATGAGTCTAAAAGTGAGAAAATTTAGATTATTTTTAAAAATTTATTTATTTATTAACTTATAAATCGGTTTTATTACATTAGAAGACCTATAAAACGCTTCTATTTAAAGTTTTATTTTATATTTGAGGGTTAAAAACGTGAGAAATGCGTTACTGTCCCGGGATGTATGGTCACCCCAAATTTAAACCTCCAAACACTGGTAGCTGGTCTCACGAAAAGTTTTCCAGATTTTTTTTCACGTGTTTAACACGTAAACAGAGGTCAATTTTCCACGGAAAGGCCCTGAAGGCCCCAGATATTCCTATCAAGTTATGATCGATTGCCAAATGATCGTTTGAGAGTAGTGTCTTCGTAAATGTCCGTAAATTTACTGTACAGCACCGAAGGCTGGTACCGAAATGATCGACTTTCCATCTTATTTCGCTTAGTGTTAGAGAAGGCAAAACACGTGGCGCAGCAAAACTATTTAACATAAAATTGAAGCAGTGAAATACAGATTTAAAACAAAAGATGTGGAAGCCAAACAACACTTAGCAGCATTATTTACTACAAGATTTAAAGAGTGACTTTTTCAGCTGTGGATTAATATCCAAAAATGTTTGCTCTGCACCACTACTTGTACCCTTCAAGTTGTTCATTATCATATCCTTGTCCAATTAAGTTTCCTATCGGAAAATGACATCTTTTCTAAGCTCTTAAGAAGTATTTTAGTTAGGTTTAGCATCAGTGTCTCAGTAAGAGGAACAAATATCAAAAATGCTCTTTATCCATTGAAAATTTTCCCGGGAGGCAGATCGCGCCATATTGAGTTGCCTTAATCAAATCGAATAATCTATATTAAAAAAAAAATTAGTATATTCGTTCTCTACGGGGGAATGTGTGGAATTACGTCGAAGGCTTCGACACACACTGACCTCTATTGCTAGAACTATGAACTATCATTAGGTAAAAGAAGAAAATATTCGCTAATAGGTATTGCTTGCATGCAGGGGCGGATCTAGATTTTTCGGGGCCTAGGGCTTATTGAAGTCTAATGTGGCTCCATTTTTTTGTTAATATAAATAATACTATAAATTTTCATTATTATTATATTATTTAATATTAACTATTTTTTTTATTTTACGATAAGTGCTCATTGTTAATGAAAAAGTATTAAAAATTTATGATAAAAATTAAATTTTTTTGGACTCTTGACACTCGGCCAGACCCACAACGGGCAGCCGGGTGGTGAGGGATAGGATCCGACATTGTTGTAGAAATTATCCAAATCATCTTATAGTAGTAAACTAGTTAACAAATACGTCCACCTCCGGATTACGACGCTCAGGAGGCCACCGAATTCGATCATATTATCGTACCTGAGAGAAGTACTTGTCTCTCAATCTCAATATTGTGATTCTTGGTAATATGTTAACGTTGTGATTAAGTAAAGGTATTAAACTTCCGTTTGATGTACTTCCTTTAATGCTTTCCTGGTTCACTTTTCAAGATGAACGACTCGATAGAGGTATTAAACTGGAATCAAGGCACAGATTTTATTAATGTTAATCTATTTATAAATGACTCGGTTATAAAAAACGACAGTTCTGTCATTAACGTAACAACTGTTCCGCTTTTTGTTCCGCTTTTCGAAACGTATCCAAAGGAGTTACTGTACTTCGCAGCAGCTGCTTGTATTGTGTTCGTCTTTANTTATCTTACATTTTATTTCTTGTTAAGATAGTATTTAAATTAAAAAAATGTTTTCATAAATAAAATAAAACGTAAAAACATTATTTTATGGTTTGAATTTGTTGGTAATACTGAACACCAGGGGAGTTGGGTTTCATATTAAAAGCACCAATGGGGTCCATATTTCACGCATCTCCATCTTGGGTTAACTTAATTCCTATCGGCACCAAACTTTAAAAACGTGAAAATCAAACAGATTAATATGTACCCCTAAGTCTCTGGAACGGAATACATGCACCAGTGAACTTACAACTACACGATTTATATTTTAAATGCGGACAACCGTTTAACTGAAGTAAAACGGGTTTTCCCCTTGCTATGGATGTCTGCCTAGTTCAGTTCAGCCACATTCCGCTACAGTTCGCCTTTATTATCAGTTCGAAATGGCGTGGTTCCATAATACCCGCAGTGTTCCATAATACCACCTTCTCTTCTATCATTACTGTGAAATCACGTTAAAAAGTTCTCTTTAGATGAGGGTTCATCTATTAGGCGACAAATCTGCAGAGAAGTTTGCTGTGTGCTAAAAAACTTTTGCGTCTCGGTAATGGCAAATTCACTGAAGATCCAGATACTAATTTGATAACACTACATAAACCACAAATGGATATGCCAGAGAGCAACATTCGCATCTAAAAACAAATGCGTTGCCGAATGTACTGTACCTAGTAGAGTTTTTAAATTCCTTGGATCTAGCTGCATAACCACCTCATAACCTAGAGCTGTAGGTTGGAGCACACTAATGGTCTTGCGAAATTTGAATTACTAAAGTTATGCAACGGAACGAGAATGATCTTTTATCTTTGTCCTGCTATCTTTGAAAGACAGAGCAATTTTTTCTTTTTTACAGTTTCATTATTATAAATACTCAGGTCAATAAATGACGTTTTAGTTACTAGGGCCATTGTTTTATCACACTCTCTCAATTCCGCACCCCCTCAAAAACCCGAACGTCGGGCACACATTGCTAGTATGTAATACATAATATATTATATACAATATATATATTGCATTTGTAGGCATTTTTAGCATAATATACGGCTTATGTAACCCATTCAATTATGCAAATGACTAAAAGCAGAGTTGAAAAAATTGCAAATTTGTTATAAAAAATAGATTCGTTTTGTAATGATGGATTACGTAAACAATTTACATATTTAAATTATTGTGCAATTTAAATGAGCAAGTTAAATTTGCAATTTTTTTCCTCCGTTCTGTGAGCATTAATATAGCTTTTTTCCTGTTCGTTATGGTTTCTGCCAGGCCCACAATGGGACGGGTTGGTGGAGAGGGATGGTGGCCGAATTATCCGGGAAGATCACATCTATAAGACTTCCTGGAGCTCTCCTACCGCTATTAGAATTAATTTATTATGTATATTTTCTAATTTCAATCTTCGGTTTGGTTTATTCATATACAGTAACGCGACACATGAACGATCTTCCAAGTGGGATATCTCCCGGAAATTTTTTTATGAGGAACTGCTCCTGTTTAGGCGTTATTAACGTGAAGAGAACTCGAAAAACTCCACATGGCCAGCTCGTTGAAGTGGCGCAAACCGGCGACTAGCTACCAGTGTTTAGTGGTTTATCCGCTCTGCCACTAGTAGGCACCAATTCTCGAAAATTCAAATAAATTAACATTAATGAATCGCGATGCGAAAATTGTTACATCCGTTAAACACAGTTCCTTCTCGATTTTACTACATTCATTCATCCTTCTACATAGTGGTGCACTCAGACGGGGCCACTGTGTAGAAAGATTGTGCCGAAGAAAGTCGTTACTGGGAGGGCCTTCCGAAAAGACTCTCTTCAGAAAACTGGCCCCTGTTTAGGTGCTAAATATGCCAAGAAATCCTGGAAAACTTTGCATGGTTAGTCCATTAGTGAGGAGCAGACCCATGATCAGTATTCAGTGGTTTTATCTAATTTGCCATTGGTAGGCTCTCGGTGGGATTTCAAATTTATGCCACAAGAAGCTTCAAATNCGGAAAGATGAGTCTAAAAGTGAGAAAATTTAGATTATTTTTAAAAATTTATTTATTTATTAACTTATAAATCGGTTTTATTACATTAGAAGACCTATAAAACGCTTCTATTTAAAGTTTTATTCTATATTTGAGGGTTAAAAACGTGAGAAATGCGTTACTGTCCCGGGATGTATGGTCACCCCAAATTTAAACCTCCAAACACTGGTAGCTGTTCTCACGAGAAGTTTTCCTGATTTTTTTTTCACGTATTTAACACGTAAACAGGGGTCAATTTTCCACGGAAAGGCCCTGAAGGCCCCAGATATTCCTATCAAGTTATGATCGATTGCCAAATGATCGTTTGAGAGTAGTGTCTTCGTAAATGTCCGTAAATTTACTGTACAGCACCGAAGGCTGGTACCGAAATGATCGACTTTCCATCTTATTTCGCTTAGTGTTAGAGAAGGCAAAACACGTGGCGCAGCAAAACTATTTAACATAAAATTGAAGCAGTGAAATACAGATTTAAAACAAAAGATGTGGAAGCCAAACAACACTTAGCAGCATTATTTACTACAAGATTTAAAGAGTGACTTTTTCAGCTGTGGATTAATATCCAAAAATGTTTGCTCTGCACCACTACTTGTACCCTTCAAGTTGTTCATTATCATATCCTTGTCCAATTAAGTTTCCTATCGGATAATGACATCTTTTCTAAGCTCTTAAGAAGTACTTTAGTTAGATTTAGCATCAGCGTCTCAGTAAGAGGAACAAATATCAAAAATGCTCTTTATCCATTGAAAATTTTCCCGGGAGGCAGATCGCGCCATATTGAGTTGCCTTAATCAAATCGAATAATCTATATTTTAAAAAAAATTAGTATATTCGTTCTCTACGGGGGGAATGTGTGGAATTACGTCGAAGGCTTCGACACACACTGACCTCTATTGCTAGAACTATGAACTATTAGGTAAAAGAAGAAAATATTCGCTAATAGGTATTGCGTTCATGCAGGGACGGATCTAGATTTTTCGGGGCCTAGGGCTTATTGAAGTCTAATGTGGCTCCATTTTTTTGTTAATATAAATAATACTATAAATTTTCATTATTATTATATTATTTAATATTAACTATTTTTTTATTTTACGATAAGTGCTCATTGTTAATGAAAAAGTATTAAAAATTTATGATAAAAATTCAATTTTTTTGGACTCTTGACACTCGGCCAGACCCACAACGGGCAGCCGGGTGGTGAGGGATAGGATCCGACATTGTTGTAGAAATTATCCAAATCATCTTATAGTAGTAAACTAGTTAACAAATACGTCCACCTCCGGATTACGACGCTCAGGAGGCCACCGAATTCGATCATATTATCGTACCTGAGAGAAGTACTTGTCTCTCAATCTCAATATTGTGATTCTTGGTAATATGTTAACGTTGTGATTAAGTAAAGGTATTAAACTTCCGTTTGATGTACTTCCTTTAATGCTTTCCTGGTTCACTTTTCAAGATGAACGACTCGATAGAGGTATTAAACTGGAATCAAGGCACAGATTTTATTAATGTTAATCTATTTATAAATGACTCGGTTATAAAAAACGACAGTTCTGTCATTAACGTAACAACTGTTCCGCTTTTCGAAACGTATCCAAAGGAGTTACTGTACTTCGCAGCAGCTGCTTGTATTGTGTTCGTCTTTATTGGAGTGCCAGGAAACTTCGTGACCATCGTAGCCTTACTTAAAAGTCCTCGATTGAGAAATGTCACCTCGGCATTTATCATCAATTTGTGCGTGGCAGATGGACTATTTTGTATTTTTAGTCTTCCTCTCGCAGCGTCCATGTTCATACACAAGACGTGGATCTACAGCGACTTTCTTTGTATGATTTTCCCTCTATTTCGTTCCTCAAATGCTGCTGTTTCTCTCTTCACCATTATTGCCATTACAATCAACAGATACGTCATCATCGTCCATCCCAAAAGCTACACGAAGATCTATACTAAGATGAACATTTCTGTTATCATCGCGTTTATATGGTTGGTATCCTTTGCATTGATGACACCCACTGCTCTTGGAATTTGGGGAAAATACGCTTTTAATCCCGAAGTGGGGACGTGTACGGTGGTGAAAGTTAACGGAAAATCGTCGAAAACTTTTATTCACATCTTGGCATTTGTTATTCCATGTTTCATTTTTGTGTTTTGTTACTCCAGGATATTCTGGATCGTCAGAAAATCGAAAAGAAAATTAAAAATCGGGCATGAATTAAAGAAAGAAGAGAAGAGTGTGAACCTTAAATTAAAATGTTGTGGAAAGAAAGCGGAAAAATCGGAAAGAGAAAAAAAGCAAAAGCAATCTAAAGATTTAAAAGTGTTAAAAGTGATTCTGGTGATATTTTTAGCATTCGTGTTCTGTTATACTCCCATTATTTTTGTGAAAATCTTTAAAAAGGAGAAGAGCCTCCCCGCATTGAACATCTTAGGCTATCTTGGAGGTTATAGCACCGCTTGCATCAATCCTATTATTTACGTCATTACGAGCAGAGAATACAGAAGAGCTTATAAAGAATTATTCGTCTGTAATAAAACAGTTCACAGCGTTACAGAGACACGCAATACAAGTTTATAAATCAGCCTACATTTTTAAATGTTCTTTAATATTTTTAATGAAAAAATTATTTTATTTAATTTGAAAAATGACATTAATACTTATTTTATTTTTATGTATGTATAACGTTTTAAAATATTTTTTCATACATTTTAGTTTAAAAATATTCAGTTATTAATTGAATAAATAATGTATAATAATTATTTACGGTATATAAGTAGCCTGTAATAAATATTTAATGTTGTATTGTTATAATGTATATACTGTATGTAAAAAGTAATTATTAATCTTTTCAAGTAATTTGTAAATAAACTTGTTTAATAATCATTAAAATATTTACATAATCTGATTATCGATAAAAGACAGTGTTAAATTACTGTTTCCGTCTGTTGAATCATTCAATGGTGATTAATGGTGGTCTCATTTGACTTAACGTTAAGTATTAGTAATTATTATAAAATATACTCATTGAGAAAAAATTTCGCACAAAGAAAAGAGTGTCAGTCGGTCTTAAGTGATTACAGTATCACAGCAAAGCAACAATTTTGTACAGAGTGACGGTACAATTTAAAAAAAAACCTTTCGTACCATTTAGGACATTCTCTTTCCTGAATACAGGCGGTGTCATAGTAGAATGTGGAGGCATATAGATATCATCCTGCTACAGATTTCCCACAGAAGTTGCTACTGCAACTCCACTATTAGTCGAATTTGACGTTTTATTTGGTCCCATAAATGCTCAATGATAACAAATGTAGAGTCTGGACAGGCCGAAAAGGGTGTAACGTGTAGGACACTTTTTTGGAAAAATCTGTGTGCGAAAATTATCTTGCTGGAAAATTGCTGTTTGCAGTCATATCATGAATGACAATACACGAGGGCGTAGGATTTCTTGAATATACATCCTGATAATATTAGGGATGATCTAGTCGTACGAAATATAGTAAAACCTCGGGTTTTGAACTTAATTTGTCCCTAAAAGTTGTTCGAAAACGGATTTGTTACTAAAGACAATACATTGCCAGTCGGTAGTAATCCACACATTTATAAAATAGCATTACAGTACTGCAAAAAGACGACAATGCTAATGACAGGAATCGCATGCCAAAAGGGTTCTGTAGCGAGATTTGTACCTGTCTCTAAATGGCGAGGAAAAAACACTGTTGCAGCTGTTAATGCCTGCCTCAAAAGCTGATTATCTCTCTTGATAGGCTGTCTGGACTTACAGCGCTCGCTCGCTGCATGTGTGCCCTAACATATTCACAGCCCTAACTGCCCACAATCAAGTCAGAACGATCAGACGATGGTCAATTTGAATGGCCATCCTGTTTCTTTCAGCACGATGATGAGACCTTTCCCAAACTCCGTCAGCTGTATGTAACGTTTTTTCTGTGTCGTATAGACATTCCAACGTTCGAAGATCACTATAACAACATGTATACTGAAAATTCTGAACACAGAACCTCTGAGAAGCTATCAGTAAGATGCTTGGTTAGCGATTTTAACAGATAAGTTCTGTTTTACGATCTTACAATCGCCAATATGAGCCTTATATATGTATTTACACTTACTATGATCTTAAGGAAAACATATAAATACTTTCTCTCCATCAAATAACGATAAACACATATTGTGTTTGAGAATCATCGAGGCCTCTCATAACTTAAAACCCTAAACTTTAGCTCGTTTCAGGTTTTGCTGTAAATTTTTATAAATATAGGCTTACTATATAGAAACAAAAGAAAAATGTACAACAGATCTCGCTTTAAACCTCAACCGTCGTAAAGCGAACCTTTTATATTTCCCTTAAGTTCGATGTCAAACAGGATGATTAATTAATTAATTAACAATTTAATAATATTAATTTGATCATTTACTTTTCAATAAAATTAATTTATTTTATAAATCTTTTCGTTGTTTTGAAACTTCCTTCCTTTATCAGAATTTTTATGTCTTTCACGTAACATTATTATTCAGCAAACGTTACTACATCCGTTAAACACATTTCCTCTCATATATTTTCATTTTCATTTAAGTTTCTAACATGAACTACTCGCAAGACTCCTCGAGTAACAATTATAATTTGAGTAATAGTACTATCGTTATTAATCTCTTCGATAAATATCCTCCTGAGTTACTGTACTTTGCAGCAGCTTGTTGCATCTGCTTCGTTGTTATTGGAGTGCCTGGGAATATCATCACTATTATCGCTCTTCTCAAAAGTCCTCGATTGAGGAATGCAACGTCAGCATTCATCATCAATCTATGCGCTGCCGATGGATTTTACTGTGCCTTCACTCTTCCACTTGCTACCTCCACATTTATACACATGACATGGATATATGACAACTATCTCTGCATGATTTATCCGTTGATACGTTACTCTAATGCTACAGTATCTGTTTTGACAATTATGGCCATTACCATTAACAGATACGTTATCATCGTCCATCCGAAAATTTACTCTAGGATCTATACTAAAATTAGCATTTCTATCAGCATTGTCTGCATCTGGTTGGTATCTTTTCTCCTTTTGGTGCCCACAGTTCTCGGTATTTGGGGAAAATTCGCATTTAATCCCCAAGTGGGCACTTGTACCATGGTTAATGTGAATGGTAAATCTTCCAAAAACTTTCTTTTTTTTATGGCATTTTGTGCACCCACTTTGGTGTTTGCATTCTGTTATTCGAGGATTTATTGGGTCGTCAGAAAATCGGAAAAAAGTTTGCAGGCGAGAAGAAAAATAATAAAAGAAGAAGAGAGAAGCATCTGCAGCAAATTAAATTGCTGTAGAACAGAGAAGAAAACTTCAAAAATTCAGGAAAACCGGAAAACTTCGAAAGATTTAAAACTGTTGAAGGTAATTCTGGTGATATTTTTGGCTTTTATCTTCTGTTACGTTCCTTTGATAATAGTTAAAATCTTTAGAAAAGAAGAAAGTTTACCTATTTTGAACATTATAGGATACATTGGATACTTTTTTACCGGTTGTGTTAATCCTATTATTTATGTCATCATGAGCAGTGAATATAGAAAAGCATACAAGGAACTATTCATTTGTTCTGAAAAGACTAGAAGAAATAGAGCAGCACATATGAGTCACTTATAAAATAATCTATAATTTATACAATATTCTATATATTTGATAAAAGTCGAGTGATAAATTCTTTCTAATAAGATTTATAAAGATGAAAGCGAATGTAATGGTATCAGATTATCTTGTTTCTTGCTTTCTAGTTTCTCGCTCTCGATAAAATTGCCATACAATAGCCTGAATTCTTCTTTTTCTTTCAAGGTGTAAAATTAAAATGGTCAGAAGACGACGTTCAATACCTTTATTTCGAATAGTTTTAAATCGCTTATTCTATATTTCTGATTACTCGGTAACGGACTTGTGAATTAATAAATCTCTCGCGAAAGAAATTTTAATCGTTTTTCTTCTCTCCCCTAAACGCTGAAGAAGTTATGTTTGAATACTTCAAACACCAGAAATGAGTAAGAAACTAATGCACAAGCGCAGTATAAAGCAAAAACCCTCAAACCGCGATAAAAATCAGTGTCAGATATCTGAGAGAGCGAGATTTTTTGTCCCGCGACTAAGCGATTCCATTTCGCGCGATGGTTTCGCTTTCCGAGAGCAATGGTCATCTCATTGGAATCTATCAAAACTCGTGAAAGCCTTTATAAGCTCATGCCTGATATAAAGGCTATCTTGTTACCTACGGGACGGAAATTTAAAAGGAAATCATAATTAAAGTAGCTCTATTTAACGATGTCTTGAAGAAAATTCTGCAATCCTAACCTAACCAAATTTACCATGTTGATATTCCAGAACATGCACAGAACCAATCCACGAAGGAAAGTTCAGTTCAAATACTCACTACTACGGGATATGTGGTGCTGAGAACGGCAAAAAAAACTTCATAAATTGTCCTTAATTAAACAGGCGTGCATCATGCATACGATACTCTTTTGTCGCTCACACCGTCACATATTTCGTATTGGTGAGTTTGCATGTAATAGAATGACTAAAACCTACATTAGAGGAAAAACCAAATTAAAACGTCAGCAAACCTGTATTTACCTTGTACTACTATGGATAAATTCACTAGACTGTGGATGAATAATCAACTCTTAGGTATTGTATTGTGTATACATACGTATAAATACGTTTGCCACATTCAAATCTTTTCCCTGAACTTAATTGATTTTTTTCTTAATTTATTTACGAAGCTAAGGAGCTCGGGGGACCGACCCCTCCCCGGTTACGCTAATGGAAATCTCTTCCGCTATGTCTTGCAATCACTCATGTGTTGCGTTACTTTATCCCATTAATTAAACCATATTGAAACCAAACTAAAAAATTGTTTGTTACAATGTTATTTTTCAATTGTAATTAAATAATTTTTGAAATCTAATACTGTATCTATACATCACCAACTCCGCGCAAACCGCATTTTATCGGTAGAATTTTTGAATTGAAATTTCTCTTAAAACAATCCGCCATTTTTGACGAATTTAACAGTTGTTTTAATATAAAATTGTAACTTAGAATTTTATAGTTGAGATTCTTTTGGCAGGATGCATCTTTCCGAAATTTCCAAATTTGTGTATAGAAAATTTCCTCATAAGTAATTTCCGTTTAGTAACAACTGGAAACAAACCTTCATATTTCACTACATTGTATAATTATAATAAATAAAATTGATACTGAATGCTAATATTCGTTTCTAAGCTCGAATTCGCGTAGACACACCGACAGACAAACAATATTTATTTTACTTACTGTTAATTTATCGTTTCTTTATTTAATAATTCTTCGAAGGATTCCAAATTCCCTCTTCGAAACTTCCAATTAATCAGCATTAATGAATCATAAAACGAAGGTTGTTACACCCGTTAAATATTTCCTTCTAAATTTTATTACATTCATTTGTTCTTCAACATGAATTACAAACAAGCTTCCAGTGATAATTATAATTTCACTAACACCACTGTTATCTCTTTTTTCGATACGTATCCTCCTGAGTTACTGTACTTTGCAGCATCTTCTTCGTTGTTATTGGATCTTTACTGTACTTTGCTTGTTGCATCTTCTTCGTTGTTATTGGAGTCTTAGGAAACATCATCACTATCATCGCTCTGCTCAAAATTCGTCGACTGAGGGATGCCACCACAGCATTCATCATCAACCTATGCACTGCCGATGGATTATATTGTGTCTTCACCATTCCACTAGTTACCTCCATATTCATATACCGAACATGGACGTACTACAGTTTTTTATGCATGATCTATCCGTTAATACGTTACTCCAACTCTATAGTATCTGTTTTGACCATAATCGCCATTACCATTAACATATATATCATCATCATCTATCCTAAAAGTTACTCCAAGTTCTACTCTGAGATCAGTATTTCTATCATAATCTCCTGCATCTGGTTGGTGTTTTTCTCGTTTGGATGCCCACGGGTCTCGGTGTTTGGATAAAATTCGAATTTAATTCCGAAATAGGCACATGTACTGTACCATGATTGATGTGAATGGTAAATCTTTCAGAAATTTTCTTTTCATCATTACAATCGGTATACTTGCTTTTCCTACTTTGGTAATTGCTTTCTGTTACTCGAAGATATTCTGGATCGTCAGAAAATTTCAGAAGAATTTCAGGTATGGTCAGCAACCGATTAAGAAAGATGATAAAACATCTTGTAATATCTTGAACTATTTCCAAGTAAACATAGAAACATTAGAAATTGAAGTAAAGCTGAAATCATCGAGTAATTTGAAACTGTTGAAGATAATTATTGTGATTTATTTAACTTTCCTCTTCTGTTACTTTCCACTGCTAAGTGTTAATTTTTTAAAATACACAAAATTCCACCTGTTTTAAATATTATATACTGCATTGGTTACTTCCTTACCGGTTGTATTAACCCCATAATTTATGCTATCATGGATACCGAATACAGGAAAGCATACAAAGATTTCTTTAGTTGTAATAAAACGACAAACATTAATTCCGAAGCAATAGTCATTCGCTTATAGATTGGTTTAACGAGCTATATTTTAACCCGTTTGTATATTAAATTTAAGCAATTTCGTGTTTCTTTAATAAAAATTATTGGAAATTCATCATCTTGTGAACGTTATTTCTACTTTGCATAATTCAATAACACGTGTAATCAATTATAAAACGAAAATTAGTGAAATAATTATTAATTTATTTGTATTGTCCATGATTTATTATTTCCAAATTATAATAAAGATTGAATATGACTTCGATTGATGCTAATTTTAATATTGAATATTGAACGACTATCTAAACCACACGAGAAACTTTGAACGATTTTCCGAACCAAACCGAACAGTCAAATCTCGGTTTTCGAACCACTTCACAAACAGAATTTTTAACGCCATATTTGCTCCGGTTTCCGTACCATAACTCGATTTAAGAACAAGCAACTCGGCAGAGCAGGCCGAAGAAGGTCAACTTCCTATACTTCCTATGTTAAGGAAACTCGAAGGCCCGACCAATCAGCGACAGGAATGCCAATTCAGAAGTTAGTGCCGCTGAGATTCGCATGGTGTCATTAAACGTCACAACACAATCATCGATGATGACGTTGTTATTTAAATTAATTTTCAATGCACATGAGGGAAAGATACTTGTTGGTTCAAATCAATTCTTGTTGGTTTGTCCTTTATACAATTCTTTATTCTTAAATCGATCTGGACCAAAGTTTATATCAGTATTACTTAGACTCTGGAATCGACACTAAGCTATGTATTACCCTAAAATATAAGGGTAATACATAAATTAAGCATCTTTAAATGTAACACCATCTGTTGGAAAAATAATAAATAAATGCTAATTGTTGGTTTGTTGATAATACATTGTTGATTTTTGCATTATTGATAATAAAGTGTTGGTTTTTTTTCATTGTTGATAATGGATTGTTGGTTTGACTGCCGACAACTGCCGAATAGCTAAATGTCTGCCTAAAGGTAGAGGAGAAGGTGGTATTATGGAACCCCAATTACATTTTAGTGAATTGTAAACAAGGTATATGATAACTACACCCACATTTTTTGTGCAAAAAGTACTTGTAACTATTAAACTAAATGTTCCTAATTGGATTTTTCGTTAGTGTAACTATAAGTATGGTTTTTGAAGGCTTTTGTACAAAGAGGCAGAAAGTAAACTTAGAGAAAATCGGGTGGTAATATGGAACCTTACTGTATATTTTCAAAAAATGCTTTAATGTAGCCAAAAACAAATAGGAAAGTACAAAGAATGTTAAATAATTCGAAAATCATTTACTCCAATGTATTTTAACGCAAAAATGAAAAGTCATAAGATGGCAACTACTTTAATGAGAAAAATAGTCTAATGTTTTTATTCTCAGCAACTACAACATTTGGTAAAATATAGACTAGTAGTCCACAAAATTTAATTTTTGAAAAACGTTTTTAAAAACAAGAAAATTTAATATTTTAAAATTAGTCTATATGTAAATGCACCATCTTACCCCACCTATGAGGTAAGATGGGGATTTTATTTTTATAGACTATAGACTACAAGAAGGACAAATTAAAATGGTTAAACTATCGCTTTCTTCAATATTGGCACAAGAACAGTGTGCCCATTTATCACAACTGCTACATTTATTGTTATTTTTCAAATAAATAAACATAAAAGTTTGAACTTACTTGTAGACTATTTACTTTACCAGACGATACTGTCACTTCGCGCATGCTCAGTTTCGCTATTTTGTAAGCAGACGATATTTTTTTTTATGAAAAAAAAATCGTATACTTACAAAATAGCGAAATAAACATTTTTCATGAAAAAAATGCTTATTTCGATTGTTATCTTACATTTTATTTCTTGTTAAGATAGTATTTAAATTAAAAAAATGTTTTCATAAATAAAATAAAACGTAAAAACATTATTTTATGGTTTGAATTTGTTGGTAATACTGAACACCAGGGGAGTTGGGTTCCATATTAAAAGCACCAATGGGGTCCATATTTCACGCATCTCCATCTTGGGTTAACTTAATTCCTGTCGGCACCAAACTTTAAAAACGTGAAAATCACACAGATTAATATGTACCCCTAAGTCTCTGGAACGGAATACATGCACCAGTGAACTTACAACTACACGATTTATATATTAAATACGGACAACCGTTTAACTGAAGTAAAACGGGTTTTCCCCTTGCTATGGATGTCTGCCTAGTTCAGTTCAGCCACATTCCGCTACAGTTCGCCTTTATTATCAGTTCGAAATGGCGTGGTTCCATAATACCCGCAGTGTTCCATAATACCACCTTCTCTTCTATCATTACTGTGAAATCACGTTAAAAAGTTCTCTTTAGATGAGGGTTCATCTATTAGGCGACAAATCTGCAGAGAAGTTTGCTGTGTGCTAAAAAACTTTTGCGTCTCGGTAATGGCAAATTCACTGAAGATCCGGATACTAATTTGATAACACTACATAAACCACAAATGGATATGCCAGAGAGCAACATTCGCATCTAAAAACAAATGCGTTGCCGAATGTACTGTACCTAGTAGAGTTTTTAAATTCCTTGGATCTAGCTGCACAACCACCTCATAACCTAGAGCTGTAGGTTGGAGCACACTAATAGTCTTGCGAAATTTGAATTACTAAAGTTATGCAATGGAACGAGAATGATCTTTTATCTTTGTCCTGCTATCTTTGAAAGACAGAGCAATTTTTTCTTTTTTACAGTTTCATTATTATAAATACTCAGGTCAATAAATGACGTTTTAGTTACTAGGGCCATTGTTTTATCACACTCTCTCAATTCCGCACCCCCTCAAAAACCCGAACGTCGGGCACACATTGCTAGTATGTAATACATAATATATTATATACAATATATATATTGCATTTGTAGGCATTTTTAGCATAATATACGGCTTATGTAACCCATTCAATTATGCAAATGACTAAAAGCAGAGTTGAAAAAATTGCAAATTTGTTATAAAAAATAGATTCGTTTTGTAATGATGGATTACGTAAACAATTTACATATTTAAATTATTGTGCAATTTAAATGAGCAAGTTAAATTTGCAATTTTTTTCCTCCGTTCTGTGAGCATTAATATAGCTTTTTTCCTGTTCGTTATGGTTTCTGCCAGGCCCACAATGGGACGGGTTGGTGGAGAGGGATGGTGGCCGAATTATCCGGGAAGATCACATCTATAAGACTTCCTGGAGCTCTCCTACCGCTATTAGAATTAATTTATTATGTATATTTTCTAATTTCAATCTTCGGTTTGGTTTATTCATATACAGTAACGCGACACATGAACGATCTTCCAAGTGGGATATCTCCCGGAAATTTTTTTATGAGGAACTGCTCCTGTTTAGGCGTTATTAACGTGAAGAGAACTCGAAAAACTCCACATGGCCAGCTCGTTGAAGTGGCGCAAACCGGCGACTAGCTACCAGTGTTTAGTGGTTTATCCGCTCTGCCACTAGTAGGCACCAATTCTCGAAAATTCAAATAAATTAACATTAATGAATCGCGATGCGAAAATTGTTACATCCGTTAAACACAGTTCCTTCTCGATTTTACTACATTCATTCATCCTTCTACATAGTGGTGCACTCAGACGGGGCCACTGTGTAGAAAGATTGTGCCGAAGAAAGTCGTTACTGGGAGGGCCTTCCGAAAAGACTCTCTTCAGAAAACTGGCCCCTGTTTAGGTGCTAAATATGCCAAGAAATCCTGGAAAACTTTGCATGGTTAGTCCATTAGTGAGGAGCAGACCCATGATCAGTATTCAGTGGTTTTATCTAATTTGCCATTGGTAGGCTCTCGGTGGGATTTCAAATTTATGCCACAAGAAGCTTCAAATTGCAAAAATTCTGACAAATTATTTAAAATATAAAATATAATTTCTTATTTACGAACTTTGTATATCTTAATGGATCATATGTAACCCATTTAAATAATTTTAATATGGTATCCCTGAAAAATTAATGTATTTGTAAAAATTATATTTTTTCCATTTATATTCTAAGTTTTGTTAAATTCATAACATAAAATTTCCTACAATTTGCATTAGAAAAGGGAAATAATGTAAATGTAGCTGTAATTCTCGGGAAGGAAAGGTGGTTGTAAAATGTTTACTTCCTTATAATTACAAAAGAATGCGATTTTTCTTAACATTTAAATTTATTTCCTGTAATTAAACTTAGTAAATATTTTAAAAATTATACATTATAAATTTATAATTAATCTTTACGATCATTTTTCTTGTGTTATACTTAACATATCTTAAGATTACATATTTAAAGGATTGCCTGTATAAGTAATAACAAAATATATAAATGTTAACATTCTTAAGTCTATGCTTCAACTAAAGTAGACTTATATAAGTTAAAATAGTACAAAATATATCTTATATACAAGAATTTGTACTGTTATGTAAATAACTAAAGGCATTCATTGGCAATTTTCTTGCAAAACAAGAGCTGAATATACAAATTATTCAATTGCAATTATACAAGAGAATTATGTTATTGTCCAATGTCCAAAATTTCACACATTCTTCACAGGTTTCATGCTTTGGCATTTTTTTCGTTGTTTTTGTTAACCAAATCGTCACCGTTAATTCCTGATTTTGAATTGAGAGTATGCATGACTGTCCCCATTTGAGTCGAACTATCTTGACTTGTATAAGAGGATATCTTGGTTCCGACGCTCAAAACTCCGTCTTTCATCCAGATTAATATGCTTTTGTACGCTTTTCTGTAATGTTTGTTAGTCACACCATAGATGAGAGGATTGATGCAAGCGCTCATGTATAAGAAAATGTAACTCACGATGTGCAAAGCGGGATACTTCACTCTTTTATCAGCCACCTGTTATAATATTTTAGGAAACGAATTAGTAGATTAAATGCTAAATTATCTTAACAATTACTTAATTTTAAACTTACCTTAATAATTGTAATAGGTAAGTAACAGATGAGAAACGAAGAGAATATTATTAGAACCATTTTGGTGATTTTCCAATCTTGCTGCTTCTTGGGATCTTTTTTAACTTGTTCGTTGCTATCTGAAGTACTGTGCTTTCTGACTCTAGTTTTGCTTCTAACAATCACCCAGAAGATACGGATGTAGCAGAATACTATGACGATACATGGCAAAAGAAAACCGAAGATAAACAAGAAAGTTTTAGGAGATTTTCCTTTGACTTCTAAAATGGAGCAGTTCATGATCTTCTCGTCGAAGCCGAATCGACCCCATTTTCCAAAGAGTGTCGGTAACATCAACGATATGGAAAACACCCAAAGTGATAGTATCATGGAGAAAATATATTTCTTCTGATAAATGCGCTCATACCAAGATGGATGAACGATGAAGACGTAACGATTTACAGTGATGGCAGCTATGGATAACAGTGATAAGCCAACGTTAACGTAACGCAAAAAGGGGAAAACGATACACAAACTATCTCCATGAATCCAAGTATGGTGTATGAATCTTGAAGCACTAAATGGTAGATTAATGGAGCAGAATAAGAAATCTGCAATGGATAAGCTCATAATAAATGCGGATGTCGTATGTTTTCTCACTCGAGGATGCTTATAAAGCGCAATTATGGTCAGCAAATTCCCAATAATTCCAATTATTGTGATGATTATAGTAAAAACCGCTGTAGCATACAGCATAACAGACAGGTTACATATCTTCGGAATCGTAGCGTTAGAACTCGAGTTAGACATCATTTCAGCTCGTTGCTACAATTTATCTGTGAACATTTAACTATTTTATTTTCTCTCGGACTACATCTAAACCAATGTTTTTCCGGAAAAAAGCTGTGATCTTCCGAAACATTGACTTGTTCGACTTCCTTTTATGAGGTTGCATCCTCCCAGATCTACACATTTTATCAACTGTCTAGCAATCTACACAGGATGGATGTTTCCTGTGCTTAGTTTCAGCAATTTATGACCTTTATGAATCATTTGTCCGAAAACTGACAAATTTATAAAACTTTCTTACAAATATTTAAAATATTTTTTAAATTTAAATATTTTATTATCTGAATTAATAAATGTATAAATGTTTTTATCCGCGAGGGGGTGTTTGTTTGTTTGAAAACGTGGTTAGAAAAGCACGTGTTTATGTTTTCTTGGAAGAAACTCGCCTTTTCTCTTAGTACAGCTACAGCTGTTATAGGTTTGATTTATTATCGTTAAAATTAATAAACTTTTCCATATTTTTTTGTTTTATAAAAGTAATTTTGAGTCTATTTTCATGAAAATTTACTTCTAACACATTTGCATTTCTTGCTAGCGACTCAATACTCACTTAACATAATGCCTGTTTTGTGTTATTAAAGTATAATTATGGCTTAGAAAATATAAAAATGTATACGACTTAATAACAAATTTAATTACAGGTGTTGTCTTGCTATATAAATTTTTTAGAAGGAAAAAGGGTTTGCATCATAAAATTTATATCTGTAGTTGCTTAGAAGATTGGGAAAAGATTGAAGATGAATTTACTTCAGCATGCATTACACNTTCAGGACTCTATTTTACTTTGAAAAATATTACAAATTATTTTTTTTTATAAACTTAATGAACCCATTAAAATTTTAATGCAATCCATAGTTAGAGAAATAAAAATAAATTTAAAAACTCATGCCAATGTTGTATAACTTATAGATACAAATTCACTGAGTTCAGCGTTAATAAAGTTCCTTTAGTATTAACACGAGTACTTTCGACGAATGTATAATCGCCGTCTTCAGGTGAAAAGAACAAATTTTAACAAGCCAAACGTGCAGGATGTTCCAAAGAAACAAAATATTTAAGTTCAAACAGGCATCCGGAAATTCCGTTAAGAACATGCAAATAATTTTTGATATGTTCGAATTTTTATATTTTACGATGTTAGCGGCACATGCGTGGAAATGCTACCGCATTGGCGATATGATGTTAGGCGCGTTTCGCTTTTTAGGCGCCGATATAAGGCAGTCCACACCCCGGGTAGATCGAGGGTGGGAACATTGCACGCTTCTGAAGTAGCCGTGAGAAGCACTTCCCAGATAAACACAAGCCTTTGATTGTTGCAGCATTTAATTATTTCCGTTCTGGACCATAACGGGTTGTAGCCTTGCTCGAGAACTTTTTTAGCGAGCTCAGTAGAACATCTTNCATAGAGCTCGTAAAATTGAACTCTTTCTTATATTGTTGATTATAATATAACTAAAAAATTTAATGTAGTATATATAATTATGTATTTATAAACTAGGTAAAATATGCTGCACAAGATGCTATAGTTTCTGCACGAATATTTGAAGAGATAATGAGGTGGAAGTTGTCAAAAAACCTACCACAACATTCAAGTTCAAAGACAGAAGCAGATATGTTATATGAAGAGGCTCTCTTTATTTGTTCTGATATTATTGATCTACCATATAAAAATAAAAGTAAACCTTCTTCAATGGTTAGTCATTATTTAATTTTAACTTTGTTAAAAATTTGTTTATATTAATGTTTGGATGGTTAAAATAAATTAATTCTGAATTGCAATTTTGATTTGTTTGCACCTATACATTGTAGCTAAACACCAATACAGTCAACTCGCGTTAATACGAATCACTATGAGAACAGTAGTTAGTTTGCTGTAATGAAAATTCATATTAACAATTTTCAGGGTCAAAATCAAGGATGTGTAATTTATGAAGTTAAGGCTTAGATGATAAATCCTCTGAAGTATATTTTGAATTAATGATCTACTAGATGATTTTCAAATCAAATAAAATGAAGAGAAGACGGTATTTGCCATTTAAGTGTGGAGCAGTATGTCAGAGTTGTTAAACAAACCAAAGCTAAAAGAAATCTGTGATGTTTTTCTGATGAAGATTGATTGAAAAAGTAGAAAATATTTTTTGGTGCTAAAAGAAAAAAGACCCAAACTTGGCATCACTATATGCACCCTTAATAAGCAAACTAGTATGTGTTTGCATCGGACTACATTCATATAAAGCAGTGTTTTTCAATCGTTTTTATCTCATACAGTTGAACCTATAATTAAATTTCTGTAGAAAAAATCACATGATCTAAAGTTGTGTTTGTAAACACAACTTTATTGCCATATTACTTGCCACTTAACCCAATTTTTTTTGTCTATATTTTTTGTGAATTAAATAAAACTTTATTATTGTTCTTTAAAATAGCAGCAGGTTACAATAGTTATTAAATTAATAATTTTCATTTACACAAGAAGCTTTTCTTATGAACTTAATTAACATAGTCTTGATTTGCATTTAAAAATGACATGATAATTGCCTTTAGAAACCTGCCCAATGTCCCACTATTTCTGTTAAAATAATTTGTACTAAATATGGACAATTATGGATACATTTTTTATTTAAATATACGTTTATTTATTATAACAATGAAAAACTTGTATAATCAATTTAAAGAGGTTTTACTTTTGACATATACACTTACTGTTCTTTGGGCTCCTTTCGAAAATAATTTATCTAATAACCTTCAGAAATTTTTGCAGCACACCAGTGTGCTCACAGCAACATCTTTATATCAGTGATTTTCAGCTGGTGTTCCATGGCACATCATCTGAATATAAAGGGATGGGCATCCTTAAACTTTGATTCTTATTTTCTGAGTACAGTAGAATGATCTGCTAAAACCAGATGTTTGAATTACTCTACAGTCAGGGGTTGTACTTGTCTTTGCTTACTAGGAGAAGAAAATTGTTCTACTCAAAATAGAACATTTATTACCATACCATTTTGCTTTTTACACTTTTTGACATGAATAATAAAATCATTATTGGAAATAGGGTTATTTCTTCGGGAATGTGAAGTTAATTTACAGTTCAGTTTAATAAATTCTTGCAAAATTTTTGTTCACTTTATGCAATAAAGTGGACAAAAATAACATTGTGACAATGGCAAAATTCACTTTATTGGTGTTTATTTTAAGGTGAGTTGACTGTATTAGATTTGTTTTATACTATCAGGTGTATTGAAGACTTTGAAGGTATTATTTATTGACACAGTTAAAGAATGGGGAATGATGCATCAATCTAAATGATCTACAGTAACTCACAAAGTAAAGAGTGTGCTCATATTAAAAATGCCAGCACTATGCATGAACAAAGACAGAACCTATTCCTTGGGGACATGACATAACAATTCTCATTCCTTTAATTCTTATCACTGATCCTAGAAGCTTTTCAATAAAAGTTACTCTAAGAACAATGGAT
The DNA here is from genome assembly GCF_000671375.1 of Centruroides sculpturatus. Lineage (NCBI taxonomy): Eukaryota > Metazoa > Arthropoda > Arachnida > Scorpiones > Buthidae > Centruroides > Centruroides sculpturatus. Next base: position 120,670 of record NW_019385819.1, on the reverse strand, counting down.
AATCACAACTAATTATTTATTATTAATATATTCTGCATTTCTCAAACTTTTTGCTCCTGCGACCCAATACGTTTGTAATGGTTCCTCAATCCAAATGTTTATAATATAAAATTTTTAAAACCCTGGTAAACTGGAGTCACTGAATATTAATTAAGTAACAAAATAGAAAATATCATCAATAATGCATAATTTTAAGTGTAAAATGTNATCTTGTAAACCCCTGACTTTTCTAAAGTGGTTAGCCTGTCCCGGTCGTTGCAGATACATCTGCGCAGGTTTGGTAGGGGGGTTATGGGTAGTATGAAATTATGTCGTCGAAATATGTGGCTGACGCGTATAGAGATTGGTCCAAGATACGGCAATGATGATTGGATCACAGATGCTTTTTCCTTTCTGTACAGCCTGGTACATGGGTATAGGGCCTCTTTTACTTTACGGAGCACATGCTCATATTTGCCATATGTAAATCCTGCAAGAGATACCGCCACTCTAATGATGTCTAATTCCATTTTTGTTGCTAGCTGTGTCGATGGAAGCAGTAATGCTCTTCTAACAAGTGCAGCAATGGAGGCATTGATGTACTGCGACAGTTGGAAAGCATCTTCCGGGATAATATACGGTAACAGGTCTGATTTGTGGTGAACAGCAAATTGCGGCCCCTCAACTGACTTTTGTATACACAGATCCAGGAACGCTATTGAATCCTCATGCTCCCTCTCCCAAGTAAAACTGATTGTAGGGTATATGCTTGAAAGTTGCTGCACAAATTTGACAAACTCTTCCTCTGTATTCTCCCATATTATTAGGATATCGTTGACATAACGTAAGTATAGCGACGGATAACTGATGGTAAGAGGGGAGTCGAAAATTCTATGCTCGACTTCTCTCATAATGAGCTCGGCCAAGACTGCGGATAGTGGGGAGCCCATAGGAACTCCTCGTTTCTGCAAGTAGATGCTCTTGTTAAAAAAGAAATAATTGTGCTCGGTGATGAATGTCAGCGCATTACGTATGTCTAGCACTTGTTGTATGTTGAATCCCTTTTTGATGATCAAGGAGTTAGCAAGCATTATGGCTTCAAAAACAGATACCGATGGATATAAGGACACCACATCCAACTTGTAGAAAGTATAGGAATCTTCATGCATACCCCTCATGCTGGAAGCAATGGTGGACTTGGCAGCTATAGACGACGGGGTAACATATGGTGATTCCGGAAGAAGTTCATGTAAAAACTTTGCGAGCGCCTTTTCAAGGAAATATGTAGGATGCGATCTCTTGTTTACTAGTGGGCGTAACGGCCAGTTTGCTTTGTGCGTTTTTGGTTGAAAGAATAGCCTAGGGCATGCTACGTTGGTGGGAGGATCAAGGCAGCCAGTTAGAATCGAAGCTACTCCTGGTAAAGCTATTATTTTCTTTGTCCTTCGCAGTACTGTTGGTGTTGGATCATCATTTATCATCTGTGATTGTGATTGCGATAGGAACTCATTGGCTCTAAAGATGAAATCGTCCTCCTTGCACAGAACGAATCGTTTATCCTTATCAGAAACCAGAAGCCTCAAGTTATTCGTAACTAGGAATTGCTTTACTGCTTGGTGGTTTATGTGGTACTTAGGCGCGCTGGACACTTGCTTCGCCACCGCAAGCTTTGTGACGATTTCTAACTCCATTTGTGGGTACATGGCTGCTACCTGGCAGGACTTCAATGCTGCTAATGCTGCTGGGACTAACTGGTTAAGATCGGTATTATTAGGAGGGGAAATATATTTGGGTCCCTTTTGTAGTATGCCATGCACTTCGACGGGCACGTCCTCTTCCGTATAATTATAATACGGAGTGGTTATTACCAGCCTTCTTTGTATGCGCGACGAGCTCATTAACCATTGAAGTTTTTACTTAATTTCTTTCTTATCACCTGCGTAGAATTAGATGCTATGCTCTGTATTTTTCCTAATTTGATGTATAGCGTAGCAGGGTCACACGCTTTACAGAATTGCAGATGCGTCTGATATGTTTGTAGTTCCATTTCCACGAGGCACTTGTGTTTATTCCTGATTAACTTAGCTAAGAAGGATTTTTCTACCTTCGGAAGCATCCCTCGCAGGCACACCGGGAATGCCTTGCGTTTGAGTTAGAGAAATGCTGAATATATCTATAATAAAGTATGTAAGAAAATTAATTGCACCTTACACCCCAAATAATCTAGTACAATGTTATGATATAATAGACTTTGTCTTATGGCATTAAAACCAACATTTTATTCAAAATTGCAAGTACTTTTGATAGCTTAAAACTATCCTCATCAGACTGATTCAAATATAATTGAATTGAATCAAACAAGATTCCCAAACTATGAATATTATATATTTAAAACTACAGAAGATTATAAAAAAGTGTTTCAATTTTTTAATAATATTCTGAAGTTTTAAATATATAATATTCATAGTTTGGGAATCTTGTTCTATTTGATTCTAATAACTTACAATTTCAGATTGATTCAATCAAAAATACTTGCAATTTTGAATAAAATGTTGGCTTTAATGCCATAGGACAGAGTCTGTTATATTGTAACATTATACTAGATGAAGTATATATGCATCCCTTCAAAAGTCAATACTTTTCCCTGCCAATATTGGGAACAATGCTTCTTCTATATAGTCATAACACTGCCCATAGTATCTGATTTAGCATTTTCAAGCTATTTGTGCTTTCTCTTCATATCTCCAGAATTGTTTAGAATCTTCTACAATCCTAAAATTAGAATCTATATAGAGGAGTATGATTACAAGAAGAGATTTTCATCTACAGAAATGAGACTTTTAAAACTTGCGTATTGGTACAATAAATTATGAGAGTCCGGATGACATTGAGATTCTTTCCTCAAACAATGTTAGAATGATTCGTTTTATGTAGTTTCTAATCAACGATTTGTACTTTCATATACAAAAATGTTATGTAGTACATTTGAATCATTATGAGAAGGAATTATGAAAATTACTATGAGAATAACAAATGACTTAATTTAAAAATAAATTTTTTTAGATTTTAAAGTTTAAAAATAATAATTTAGTCTCTAGATTTTGCTTCAGAATGATTTATGTTTTAATTTATTCTCATTCATCATTATTCAATTTATTGGGTTGAATTAATCAACGTATCGTTTGGGTGAAGTTTAAAGAACACTCTGTTAGCATTTTCAACTTGGTTAATGAGCTGTCTTCAGGCATAGACAGTTGAAAGTGCAATGCTAGTGACAGTAAGAAAGAATTATCACCATCCCTTTTTTTCTTAATGACACTGGCATTGCATTTTCAACTATCTACCTGAAGATGAAAATGTTAGCATTTTTTAACCTTATCCTCTGTTAAAGGTGCATTGATTAATTTAGCTGAATAACTCTATCCTTATTTAATTTATTTTACACAAAAGCAATTATTTAGTTTTTCCCTTGCCTTACAGTTTCATTCAGAGATTAATTTTATAGGATATATATTAATAAATTTAGTTATTGTCAGTGATGGATTGAATTGTTCTGCATACAAATGTATGCAGATATGGATATATTAAACTTATTTGAAACTATAAATTCTGCTTCAGCTTTTTCTGTAATAAATTCTACTGCAACACAATGTGGTCCAATCTAAATTTAGATGTAATATAATATTTTATAGTGCTTTTGCAACTACCCTGAAATAAATCATTATATAAATCAGTTAATTTTACTGATTGAGTGATTACTGATACTGCTTCACTGAAATATGGAGTCTTCCAAGATGAATGCTACCATTTTAAATTTTTGTAATTATGTTGGTTATTATCCAAGAAGTATGTAATCTATAGTACATGTATGGTATATCAATTAATAGAATAACTATCCAAGTTTTGTCTCCCATGTGCATTCAAACGTCTTGTTGTTACCTATCTCTAGGATACGCCATAAATGAAAATGGCAACTTCATATTGGAGAAGGCACTTTGTGTTCTGCAGCTTGCAAAGTCAAAATCACATCATTGTGCAACACAAGTAACCTATGGGAGCTGAAGAATTGCGACTGTCTTGGGAAGAATGATGACAGATATGTCATGTCATAGAGAGTGTAGGAAGAATTTGAGTATTGGTCAGACATACACCATGTGACATGAGGTGCACACATTGAGAAATTTAAATGGGCAAATGTAAAAACCTGGATGGTTTTCCAATGTTTTAAGGTACATTATGATATTCTCAGAGAATAATTAATATTCTATAATTACAATAATTTGAAATGGTAGAATTCTTTTTGGAAGACACTATATGTACTTCTATACAAACTAAAGAAAACTTAGAGGTTATTTGTGGATTATCTCAATTATAATAGGTTTACAGTTAGTCTTCAATTCTATAAAATTAAGAGATACAGGCATAAACTCAAAATTACTTAAATAATGTTTCAAATACTTCAAAATTGCATATTAATGAAAAATTGAACTCTAAATTCTCTCATATTCTATACAGAATGATCGATTTGTTAATATAAGTTATCACCATATTACAGCTTTATGTCCAATTGTTTTTCCATTACTGGCATTGATTCACAATTGGATCAATCAAGATGAATAAAGGATGAACAACAATACTGTACTGTGATCTATGTTTTCCTTGGTAAATTTTGGTGTGCAGTTTGAATTCAAACTTGGATGCCTACAGCTATGACCAACATCTTATTCATCTAGCCAACCTATGTAGGAGGAAGAAAGTAAAGAATTGTTGGATTGTAGAGATACAAAAATTAAATTTATTCAACAAATTTAATGAAACAAAGATCTTGCTGATCTTTAAGCTATATTATTTTGTACTTTTTGAGGAAAAAAAGAGGATTTAAAAAATCAATTATTAACGTCAAGGTTTGATTTTCATTGAAAATTCTTTTAACATTGAATATTAATAGTTTAAAATTCAGTTTTTCTAGTAAATATACTATATTTTGAAAACAAAAGATAAGGCCCACAACTGTCTATTGGCATTTCAGAGACATATCTTTCGTTATTAGTATCTGGCACGTGTTGTTATTTATATATTATAATTTAAAAATACTGTATTATATTCAGTGCTATATTCTTTATTCTTTTTTTAAATATTTTAATTTCAGACATCTCAAAGTAAGGATGGATTAGTGAGAAAATTTGATGAAAGTAAAGGCTATTCCACACGCAACAAACCATTTTATCATAATTGTCAATTGCAAGCACCTGATGGTGAGCCTCTTTGTGTATGTAATACCAAAAAAATCAATTGGTACTTGAGTAAAAATTTGGCAAGTACGTTCCTTTCTATTTACATTATTATAGAAAACAGTAAACAGTTTTATACTAAATCATACTTTGTTTAAAAGTTAAAATACAGGATGACCCTTTAATTGTTCGTCTCAACTTTGAACCTGCCGGAAGACCTATATTGGATAATGTTTATTACACTCACGAAAAAGAAAATTGTTGTGTAGTTTGTGGAAAATCAAATTCTTTTATTAAAAAGAATATAGTGCCTCATGAATACAGAAAGTAAGATATAACTTTTATACAGAATTATTCGTACAAAACAAAACCCAAATATTTAGCCATAAATCAAGAAATGATAGACTGGAAGTAAAAACTTTGAGTTCACTTCTATCTTATTATATACTGAAAGTGCCAAAAGAGATCTTGTATGAAGTGGAAGTGTCCTCCATTTTGCATCAGACATATTGTTGTATGTTTTTAGGAGAATGTCTTAGCATCCACCTGTCAGTTTATCTGATTCTACTTATGATGTTTTCTTTCAATGCATTAAGTGTGCAGGCTTATTACAATGTACTCATTTCTAAAGAAAAACTTCACAAAAGAAATCAACAGACTGTTTTCTTTTTGTTGACTGGACATTCTAAAAATTGTTTAACCCCTTAACACATGCTTTTCTTGAAAAATATGCTAATTTTGAAGTCAGCAAACCGTGCTTCTTCAGCTGCTGATGATCCCATCAGTGGCTGAATGAATAAAACCATTAAACACTGATAGTTGGTCATAGGTTTGCACTTGACCAACAAACTACTTAATAAACTATGCTCTACATATTTAGAAATATTGGACTAAAATGCTATTCATTATAGTTGATAGTTATATAATTGTCTGGGTAATCAGTGGAACATAAATTTATAAGGAATTTTATTTTATGCACATACAATCCCACATAAAACAAGATCATACTATATTTTTCTGGACATAATCTCTTGTCAGTTCCATATCATCCAACCGTTCCACAAAACATAGAATTTGTAATTTTGTCAGAAAAATGAATGCATCAAATGCCACTCCAGATACAAGTACATCATGAATCAAATGATTCCTGAAATAAGAACCTTGGTCCATCACTCTTGCTTATATCAAATATTTGTGTTTTGTTCTGTACAAATCACCCTATAGCTCTATTATGATCATTAAATTTTATGAAATAATGTTTTCTTTCCAGATATTTTCCAAATCTGATGAAAGATCACTTGTCTCACGACATCTTGTTACTATGTGTTAGTTGCCATAAAAGAAGTAACGCTTACGATCTAGAGTTACGTAGACAACTTGTAAAAGAATGTGATGCTCCCCTGGGTTCTCAAGATAACATCAGACTCCAAACAGATCCAATTCGTTTAAAGGTTCATTCTGCTGCAAAGTGAGTTCTTCTGTTTATCAATGATTTAATTTTTTAAATTGAATTAGTAAGATTATATGTATTTTTGATAGAGCATTGGTCAGGAGTGGAGCTAATCTCCCGAATAATCGAAAAATAGAGCTAGAGAGCTTGGTCAAAACTTTTTATGAGTTGGAAGAAATCACCCCCGAAATTTTAGAAGAAGCAGCGAATATGAATACTAAGTAAATTTAATTTTCATTTGATATATAATTTTGCGATAAAATGTGAATTTTCTCTTCGAATATTAAAAATTTAAATACAGTAAGAACCCGTTTAACGTTCCTAGACGACAAAGCGCTAAACGAAACAACGTTAAACGAGGCCATTTTAAATAGAGTAAATAGGGAAAAGGGAACACTCGACCGACCAAAAATAAAGAGATTTTACTTTAATTTTAAGTTATTTTTATATTAATTTGCATCATAATATGTGTTAAATAACACATAAACATATGCACGCAGAAATGTAAAGTTAATTTTTTGTGATGAAGGTCCTGACTTTTCTGAAATTCTTGTTTTTTTTTTTTTTTTTGCAATAAAGTCGTAAAGTTTCACTTGTCGCTTTTTTCTTTTTTTAAGCAAATGTCTGTAACAGAAGATCGCATCCAAAACGCTCGTCTTGCTTTTGCACTCCTTTCAAAATCTGGATCATTCGCTACAGTTTGATCAACGATTTCGGTTATCGTTACCAAACTTTTATTAAGGAAATCTGTAGAGAAATTCTTTGGGTTCTTCGTTTTCAGAATCACTATTTTCCAGTTCTACATGAATTCCTTTTTCTGCCAGTTTGTGAAGGTTGTCGTTGGTAGGGCTCTCACCAGAAACCTGCGGTAACTTCTCAATATCCTTCTCGTCTACATCTGCTGTATCAATTAAGTTGACCAAATTGTCAATCTAACGATACAGCGGTAGGTTCTTCTCGTTGAGATTCTTGGATACCTTCAGCCATAAATTCTTCCACGCTCCGTTCATGCATTTATCAGTTAATTCTTGCCATGCCAAGTCAATATTTGGTATGGCATCTATGATGTTATATTTTTTCCAAAATTACACAAAACAAACATAGATTTAAGGAAAGTACAGCACTTCGAAGAATTTCCACCTTTTGCTGATTGGTTCGTGTTCGTAAATAATCATACTATATACGAATCAATGAAATGCCGCGATAATTTGAATCGGCCTAAATTTTGAGCATTTTTAGGCTTCGAGTAGACCGCGTTATATCGAATCAGCGTTAAGCAGGTCTTATTGTATTAAACTTTAAGTATAAACAGACTTTTATAATTTAAATTATCTCTCACTAACTCTGATTGGCTAGATAAATGGTTTTCTTAACTCTAATTGGTTGAAGATATGGTTTTCTTTACGGAAGTTCATTGTTTTTATTTTATGGCGATTTATTATTGCTTTCTTGCTTACGGAATTATTTAAAGATAAAATTATTTGCAGAAAAATTTAAATAATCAATCACTATTTTTTTTTCCTACGGGCACTAAGAGGTTTTTTTTCAGACCCAATAAAGTGGCTGGGTGGAAAGGAACGGGTCCCGATATATCGGACGGATTATCCACAAAAATCTTTTGTGGATAATTCGATTGAGAAGGTAAAAGCTTGTTGTGAATTGTAGCGAAGGTAAAAGCATCACTTTTACTTATCAATCGCTATTAAAAATGTCGTTATTATATCTTGTTTATATTGACGAGAACTGTCTATGTTAGCAAGGATATTTCTCGCTTGTGATATATAGATATTTTATCTTTTATTTCTCTCATTTTATTATTTTTTATTAATGGATAGACTTTTTCTAATATTTTAAGAGATATTTACAATATATTTTTATCGATTTTAGGGTTGAGAATCAGAATTATATACCACATGGTCAAAAAGTGGTTGAACACGTGTCGAAGAACGGGGGTTTAATAGCTTTCGAAAGTAGGTGGAGAAAACACTTTCTGGACACAATGAAACCTGAATATCTTCCACAAATGTGGTCTGTGGATCACAATCATCAACGACTTTTACTTCAAGTTAAGAAAGGAAATGTTGACTTTGACTTATCCGTTCTTGGTATATCGCAAGATGATATCGATGGCATCCATGATGGTGATGAATGACTGTTTATCCTCATCAAAAAACTATAATATTTTAAGTTGTACAAATTTTGTTTTTTACATATAATTTATTTTGTATTAAAACGATTCGGCATTAAAATAAAATCATTTAAAAAAAATATATAGTCGTGTTTTTGGTTTAAAGAAATCAGGTGGCGCTACCGTTCTTAACCACGTGGTCGGCGGAAATGGCGAGCAGTTTGATCGTTAAATCGATAATTCCCTTTTTCTAACTTTGCTGAAATTTAAGCGGCGCAGTTTATATAAATTAAAAGATAATAATAATAATGCGCGCTATTGTGCAACGAGTAACCGGAGCTGCCGTTAAAGGTAAGCTCTTGAATTTAACACAAAATTGATTTATAGAAACTTAATATTTATTATTACAGTAAATGGAGAAATTATAAGCTCAATCGGAAAAGGGATATGCGTGCTCGTTGGTATAACACGCGTCGATACGAGAGATGACCTGGAATACATGTAAGCATTTTTGATGGTAAGCACTCCTATACGCGGTGAGAATTAAATGCACTACACATTATTTGCATTACTTCAATTATTTTTTAATGAAATCTATATATTGTTATAAAGTTGGCTTAATAGCTTGCCAGATAACGTTGCCAAGCTATTAGGGTATTAGGCCCTAGTTCTCTCTCTCTCTGGATGGACCTGAACAGTTGACATTTCCAGAAGGATTATTTTTCCATTGAATGCCCCTATATGCATTGAACAATGTTGAGTATCACATTTAGTAGCAGAATTCTTTTATGCTTTCTTTCCTTTGATATCTTTAACTACTTATAGATGACTGCATCCATACAACACAGTGAAGTAAATTTTTAAAGTATAAAAATGTGCATTATGGCAATAATGTACTTACAAATCTGCAACTGCTACTGTAAGTGCTAACTTTGTTTTTCCTAAAACAACTTAATCTGAATACAAACAGAATCTATAGTATTTGCTAATCACTTGCTTCAACTCTAAATCCATCTACTATGAATATGTAGAAAGAACTATTTCTAAGATTAACAGCACAAAACCTTTCTCACTAATTTCTAGCCTTATTAACTGGAGTACAAACGTTTTCGGCCTTCTTAATAGGCCTTCCTCGGGTACACTGTGGAGCGTCAGTTAGAAGAAGTTTAAATGCTGCCAATGTATCAACAGCAGAGATGCGGACTCGCTCTCCTCCGCTTGGAAATCATTCTTCGACAACCCCTTGAAATAAATAGACCATCCCACCCTCACTGCGTGCAACCGTTAGCGCTTTTTACTTGTCGTGTTTATTTCCAATTCTACCTTTTAATCGTAACCACCTTCCCATCCCCTTCTAATCGTAACCCCCCCTCCCTATCCACGGTCGTTCACACGCCTCTTCTTACCGTAGCGTTGAATATTTACAGCCTCAACTATGACGTCACTCCCCACTAACCCCCTGTTGTGACTGTGCATCTCCTGTACATAGCGCGCTTACTCTTAAATCTTTTTCCCCAGCTTTAGCAAGTTTCCTATCTGCACACCTCCCTTCTTTACCAAAAGTCTGTATTTTTCGCCCTCGGTATCGTATACCTATCATCGACGATGACGTCACTGGTAAGACGATGCCTGGGTAAACATTGGCAGCATTTAAACTTCTTCTAACCAACGCTCCACAGTGTACCCGAGAAAGGCCTATTAAGAAGGCCGAAAACGTTTGTACTCCAGTTAATAAGGCTAGAAATTAGTGAGAAAGGTTTTGTGCTGTTAATCTTCTAAATCCATCATTTGGTGCTGAATCTATTGAATGCAACCAATGAACAATTTCTGCATCAGCAATCTGTCTTATACTGTATAAATGTTTTCAGTTTGCTTGTAGAGAACAATAAGAATGATTTAGAGAATTTTCAATTTTTATTTTAAACTTTTATGAGTCATTCAACAGTACAAGAAATAGATTTTGGAGAGTGTATCTTTATAAAAATCATTCAGATGGCCATCATATAGATTTTGTTGTATTGAGATGTGTAATATCTTCATTAAGATTGTGATGATGATTACCTTTTATAAGCGTCATCTTAAGACATTGTTTACGATAACTAATTTGAAAGAAACAAGACAGCTTACAATTGATTGAAATGTTATTTGCTTACAGAATTGTCAGTTCTTAAATTGGGAAAGACTTGTTTTAATTTGCTTAACTTATATAAAGATGCAAATGAATATTTTGACCAAGTGGACACTGCTTTGGGCATTAAGATTCAAATCAGACTCCAAACTTTATCAAGGCAATACTGGTAGGTATTCCTATTCAACACCTGTACTAATCTGATGTTAAATGTGGATCCAACACTCAATAAGAAGCTAAGTCTATCAGTAATGGGCAGAATTATTGGCAACTACAATGTTCAATATGTTTCCCATGCTGATGTTCAAGCAGCATGGGAAACATATTGATGGTGCCAGTGCCTATGAATATAGAGAGACTGATCCTTCTGGTTTCTCTGGAAATTTTCTGATTTCCCGGTGGCCCTATTTGCCACTTTGTATCACCATTTACAATGCAAAAGTGAGATGATGTAAGAGACTGCATCTGTTATAACTTAAAAAATTTAAGTTGTTTAATGTCTTAATTTCCAAGAAATCTGTTGAATAGATAGAATAAATACAGCATTTATTATTTATAACTGCAGATTTGTTTACATACAAAATTAAATTTATTGACAAAGAAACCATCAACATTATTAAGTGATGACTCTACTATAATTTTTAAAAAACAAACTGAAATGATTGTCTTTATCGCATTTAATTTTCAATTTTTTATTGTGTTTTTATCATCATATTTTAAATAAATTTATAAGTTTCTGAAAATATTTCAGGGTGAGAAAATTGTTAAATTTAAGGATATTTGAAGACGATAATGGAAAGCGTTGGAGCCACAGTGTAAAGGACAAGCAGTATGAAATCCTTTGTGTCAGTCAGGTAATTTTAATTACATTATAAGAAATTGCATGACAAAAATTATAAAATCAAAATAAGTCTATATTTGATTTTATTGACGAATTGCATTATACATTACATTAATTATATAAATTGCAATATAATTAACAGTACAGACCAAGGAAGTTACAAATGTCTCATTGTGAAATAATTATTGAAATGGTCTAAACAAAATTCTTGTTACTACATTGGTCAAAGTCAATTAATTAAGGAATATACATGAAAGCCTGAACCTAAGGACTACCTCAGGCATTCATGTATATTCTTTAGGTTCACACATTCATCTTTTAGCAATTTACACTTTTAATTTACTGACTGTGTGCTTTTATACATTTTTCAGCTGTTGCAATGGCACTATTGGCCAGTTTTGGTTTTGATAACATCAAAATCATCTATAAAAATAAATTTTTATTGTCTGTTTTACGGTTTNAGACGAAATTATTACGAAGGTTTTTTCTAGCCCTTGATATAATTATATTAATTAAATTATCAAAAACCGTGAGGCAGATAATAGTGAGGGCTTATCAGACCAATGATGGGCCAAACTCTCAGGGATCAAAGTGAAAACAATTTTAATATACTCAAAATTTATTACATAAGTGTGAAAATGAAAACCCAAAGTGCATAGTTTAAAAACATGCCTCACGGTTGTTCATAATTTAATTAATATTTATTACATAAGTGTGAAAATGAAAACCCAAAGTGCATAGTTTAAAAACATGCCTCACGGTTTTTCATAATTTAATTAATATTTTATGTGAGAAAAGAATACTTTCTTACGTTAATAAGAGATTTAAAATTTTTCTGTTAAGCTCTCTGCAATTAGAGGCCTTTTCATAACATGCAGCTCTATTGCTCAATACTTTTTTGGAACACTTTATGCCCAAAGATTAAGGATCACCCTTAGGTGTTAATCTTTGGAGCATTATGTTCTAATGGTTACAAACTCCCAAAATAATTATTCTTTGAATACAATCATTAATTATTATGTATTTCTTCTGTACATAATTTAATGTGAAAGTTTATTGCTATTCATGGAAAAACAAATGAAATGCTTAACTATTGTGCCTTATGATTGATTGAGGTTGATAAAGGTTCATAAGACTTGGAAAAAGTTAATTTTTTGATATGAAGTTAAACATGTAAGTTCTTAGAACTCTTGTATACACACGTAATTTTTTTAAACATTCCAAATAATGTGTTTAAGATTAGGTTAGCTTACCCGTTGCGCATTGCTGCGATCTCAGAAGAAACGAAATTCAAGCAAACTCGTTATGATAAAATTAAATTTACATTTTATCATTTTTATTGAAACTTATTATTATTCATTTTCATTGGGAAAACATTTCAAAGCGTTGTTTCAATTTTATTTATTTATTTGAGTGCTTTTGGATACATGATATGTTTTGTTTTTCCGTCTGGTGCATACACGAATAAATTGGAAGGTTTTCTGGCGCGTGAGCTGGCCACATACAGTTGTACATGTGAGAAGCACGGATTCTTTAAATTTAGCCCACATACTCGCAGAGATTGTTAGAAGTGTGGTATTCCCCATTTTTATATATTTTTTAAAATCCTTTATAATTTTCCTTCCTCTCTTCCTTGGCATGTTGTGAAATTTCTGATAGTTGGATAATAAACTGTTTTATTGTAATTTGTCTTTTTAAATTATTTTGAGTTGATATTAAAATTTGGAAAAGGGGGGATCCCTAGATCGGTAAAATAGGCGAATTTCCTTCTACAACTTCGGTTGTTGTTCGGGGTACAGTTAAGGTTTTAACAAAGTTCGAGCGAATACATAATTAGCAAAAAAAAAGTTGAAATAAAGTGATTAAACAAAATTATTACAAATATCGTAAATAACAAATGCATATATAGAGATATTTTTTGGAGGGGGGAAATGGTCTTCACAATTTGAAATCGATCAAACACACAGTAAAATGCTCGTATACACGCGCGCCATATATCGTAGGGTAAATGTACTATGCAAGAAACCTTCGCAGGAGTGTATTAAAAAACTTCCTAAAGCTTCGTGGCAATCGGATAAATGGTGTGGTAATGCATGAAGGACATACACACAGACATACATTCATTTTTATATATATAGAAGATATAACTTACATACAGGTTGTCCTATTTAAAATCAGCTCAATTGAGATAACAAAATATTAGTGATGTAAATTTTATAAGGAAATTTAAACTGATGAAACATTAGTGATGAGAACTTTATAGGGGATATTTAAAAAGGAAAAGTGTATAAGACCAATCATGGAATTGTGTTTTACTGAAGGAAAGCATCCACAGAAGCATTGAGGCTGTCACCATCAATAGGCTGTTTTCTGTAAGATCAGTAAGAACAATTCCATAGCCAGGAATAAATCATTGTGGGTTAGAGGGTAAATTGAAAAAATTGTGACCAGTATTTTTATTTTTCCAGCCAACACTAGTTTGTAAAAAGAGTAGTCTAAGTTTACAATCAATAACAGTAGACTTAAGTTTACATAATGAAAACAGAAGCATATATTATATATACTGCATATGGGCTCTACCGACTAAGCTGAGTGGCTTAACTGTCTTATTGCCCCCCAAAGCTATGGATCTGGTTGAACATTATTACTAGTAGATGCACAAGAACATCACTTTTACCATCACCGTCATCATCTGTAAGTTTCTGTATGTTTAAGTAATGTTAATATAAAGTTTCTAATGAGTGTTCTTTGCTTAAATTCATCTATATCATTTCCAATGGGAGCTAATTTACATGGGACACCAGTATTTATCTATTAAGAATTATAGCCTCTTAAAATTTGCACTTTTTAATTATAGCCTGTCCTACAATATCAGTTTGATATCTTCCTTTTATATTTTGTATCTCAAGCCCTTTTAAAATAAGATAAATGAAGAAATTAGTTTTTAAATACTATTTCTTAAACTTTCTTATGTATATATACAGTAAAACCTGCTAATGTGTCAACCTGTGTAAGATGACCACTTTGAGCTGGTCTCTTCAGTGGTCATATTAGCAGGTTTCACTGTAATTATTAAAGGTTAATATCTTTTGTGAGTTTCATAAAGAAGCTGAATATTGGTGTTATTGATTTAAACTCTTGTAATTTTGTAACTGAAATTTGTAAAAGACAGTTTTATAGATAAAATAATTTGAAGAGTTCTGGATTTTTATCCCAGTTTGAGAAATAATTTGGTATTTCACAAGGTATTATGTCATTTAAATTTTATATTTATATTTACAGTTTACTTTATACTGCACGTTAAAAGGTAACAAACCTGATTTCCATCTATCGATGGCACCGGACAGATCCCAGCCATTTTATGAAGAATTTGTGGAACGGCTAAAGAATTCTTATAAACCTGAACTTGTCAAAGGTGCATTATTCTGAATATCCAAATTTTTTATAAAAGTTTTATATTTGAGGCATTAAAATGCAAATCATTAAAGAACAAAGTTAAAATTTAAAATTTTGCTTATTTTAAATATGTAACTTACATAATCATGAATCATTACTATATTTCAAAAAGTATTTGAAAATGAATTAGTTATTAGATTACCAGAACATCAAAGGGACATTTTTAACAACAAGAATCAAGATTTCCCTCTTGCTTGTAATTTAATTGTGTTCTGATGATTGTGAATGGACGTTCTGAATACGTCAAAACATGTTTTTTTGTATTTAACCTTCAACATTGTAAACTGTAATCTTACTTATTTATTTGGTTTTTAATGATTCACGATCATGATATTTATGAAAAATAAATCTGAATATAATTTTCATTTTAGTGCTGATAATTCATAAACGATGCTTTTACTTTCTCTACATTATGGCTCAATAACTATATATTTTGTCTGCATTGTAATCTGTCAAACTTATTTTTATTTACAGATGGAAAATTTGGGGCTTTCATGAATGTCGAACTAAAGAATGAAGGACCCGTGACAATACAGATTGAATCTCCATCTAATCAACCCAAGGTAAATTTATAAAATGATATGTTTGTTTAGTAAAAAAAATATTAAAAATTACTATAGTGTCTGAAAAAAAAATATTAAAAATTACTATCTATAATGATAAGGAACAAAGCTGCTTATTTACAGATATTTCTTCTCCATCAATTCACAGCATGATGATCTTGATTATATTATGGATGCATTTTTACATTCCATTACATGCTGTTGAATCAAATTCTAAAAGACCACCAAATTGGCAGAAAGCTCATTACAATCTTCCTTCCAATAGACCTTTAATTATTTTTGCATAAATTTTAAATTATGACAATGAATAAAATCTTCCTTAAATAAAAATGCAGAAAAATTGATAACAATTTGCAACATGTATTTTGTTGCAAATGTATAATCACACTCAACAGTGATACACTGACTTTTTTTTTTTTTTTTTCAGTGAAGAGACTACTTGAAAAAATCAAATGATATACTTTATTGAGTACTGTTTGAATGCTTATAAATCTTCAGTTGCAAAATTATGGAAGCAATACACACTTTCAGTGATTATTATTATCGATAAACTTTATATTATTAATGCCAAAAAAACAATAAATTAATTTCTGAAAATGCCATAAATTCTTGGTTAAGTATCATATTTTATACAAAAAAATTCATTGCTTGAAGATAGACAATTAAACAAATTTCTAATAAGAATTACAAAATGCTAACGGAATTCATTTTTTTCTTATTTTAATATGCTGAAAGAAGTGCTATGATGTAAAATATGTCTGATTGACAGGCTGTCTGCTAGGAGTTTTCCAGAGCTTCACATGTCTGACACCTAAATACGCATTGGTTTTTCATAGAAAGTACTCCTTGGGGCATAATCTCTTGACAGACCACTGTTATGTTGCACTATTCAAGATTTTATTCAATATTCAAGACATATTAAATAAATTGTTGTAATAAATATTTAGTGTGGCTACACCTGGCCGCAGAAAAATATTTTCTAAGAATCCCTAGACCAGAATATTCAAAAAAAAAAAAAAAGAATAAATAATAATTGTCTGATTACAAGTTTATATATCAATTTGATATTTGGTCAGATATGCTTTTAGTATACTTCATTTTTAGGATTGATATGACACATATGAAGTACTCTCTCTTTTGAAATTCTTATAACTTATTTTTTAGTTATAAAATGGAATCAAATGAAGACAAATATGGGAATTTGTGTAGGTAAATTTCACAAAATACAATAGTACAATCACAGTTGTGACAGTTGTCAGCTTTTTAATGAAAATAAGTTAGAATTTAAAATAAAATTCTATGAATAAATACTGAAAATTTTGAATTTTTTTAATATTTGTGACATTATCAGATGTTTTGCCAATTCATCGATTACCACTCTTTTACTTTCATTGTAATGAATCTTTGTAGGTTTACAAACTACAAAAAGTTTCCTTAGTTGAGTTTGGCATTCAGATCAAGAGTGAGAGAATTTTAATGTAAATTATTCTTACTTTCAATAATTTCAAATTCAGTCATTTGAATTTTTTGTGTAAATGTTGTTTGAACATTCCTTTACACATTTTATTTAAAAATATATATATATATATAAGAAAATCATTGTATTTGGTGAGAAATTCTTAAAATTCATTTTGTTTCTAAATTTATCAAAGACAGTGCATTACAACTACATCTTAAACGAACCACAAACTCCATCATCCGCACCCCACCCACTGTCTATATTTACGGTCCATTTGATCCCCTCCTGCTCTGTTACAAATGAGTATAAACTTGACAGACAACAGCAAAGGGACTGTCACTTGTGGCACATTTTGTTACTTTGACTTTCAAACTCTTGTCCTTTTAAATTGAAGTCATTTTGTTCTTATTCCAGTACAGAATGAGCAGTTATATATACAAGTAATGCTATATTTTCTCTTGATTTAAATAAAATAATTTAAAAATTANAAGGGACTGTCACTTGTGGCACATTTTGTTACTTTGACTTTCAAACTCTTGTCCTTTTAAATTGAAGTCATTTTGTTCTTATTCCAGTACAGAATGAGCAGTTATATATACAAGTAATGCTATATTTTCTCTTGATTTAAATAAAATAATTTAAAAATTACTACACAAAATTAATTTGCTAACTTGAAAATGTTTTGTCAGGACATAACAATCAATCTAATCATTTAATTATTAAAAATATTCATATCTAAAACAATTAGCCAAAATTAATAAATTGATAGTTCTAATGCTTGCCTCATACTTGTGTCAAGTACTTCATAATGTCAAATAATTTTTAATTAAATTATTATATAATGTTATTTGTACATTATATAATAATTATTTGTACAAATATGGTCAAAATATTGTTAATCAAATTTTTAAAATACTTGATTCTCTCAGACTATATTTTGATTAAACTAATAATTAATGATATCAAGTAATTTGGTTGTACAGCTATAGAGGTGAGAGTCATGGAAGGTTATGGGCCTCAATTGAGTCACTTATTGTTATTTTTTTCCCACTACTATCCCATGACAGGAGTGGGTAATTTGCATGGCTGCTACCTTTCCTGGATGTGGTAGCCAGGTTCCTTCTCCAGAATTGAATTATGATTTCCCATTACCCATAAAGACCAAGGTAAGCATCAAAGTGCTAATGTTTTTATATTCCAGTACCATAAAAATGCATAAACATGTTAATACGTTTCACCTCATAAATGCCATATAATATATCAATTTATCAACTTCTAATAAAGTATAACACCAAAAAAGTGAGAAAAGATATATTTAAAAATTATTTTGTATAAACTATTCTTTACTTTGTTAGATAATGTNCCATATAATATATCAATTTATCAACTTCTAATAAAGTATAACACCAAAAAAGTGAGAAAAGATATATTTAAAAATTATTTTGTATAAACTATTCTTTACTTTGTTAGATAATGTTTAGTTGTATACTGCAACATGACATGGGCAATCTGCTGAAGGGTATCTCTTGGGTGGACTTTCTGTACAAAACTGCACCTATTTAGATGTTGTGAATGCAATAAAAACCCAGAAAACACCATGTGGCCAGCATGTTGAGGTGAGAACCCACAAGCAACCACCAGTATTTAGTGGTTTTATTTACTTGGCCACTGTTGAATAATAATGAAACAACAATATGCAAATACGAATTATACAGGGTGTAACTAAACTCCGTGTCAATATTTTAGGGGTATAATCTAAGGCTAAAAATAAGACAAATCCTCTATAGAGGATCAGCTCTAGAATGAGAAATTGATATGGAGTTGATATAGATCAACTCTATATCAACTCTAGAATAAGGAATTTAAAATAAAAAATATCATTTTTGGCAGGCCATATCACAAAAACAAAGCAGATTTTGAAAAACTTTATAAAGGATTTTAGAGGGTTTTTTTATTACCTTAGAATCAATCCCTAAAATATTAGCACCAAGTTCTGTTACACACCATAGTCTCTTCCCCAGGAATAAATCATTGAGAGGCTAGAGGAGCAAACCAAAAAAATTGTAACCAGCATTTTTCTTTTTTTCAGCCAGCACTAGGCCTATTAGCTATTGTTTAAGTGTAAAAATAAGTAACAGTAACCTAAGTTTACATATTGAAAGTGAAAGCATGTTATATGTATTGTACGTGGGCACCACCAACTAAGCTGAAGGGGGATTAGCCACCTTGTAGCTGATACAAGTCTGATTCTATATACAACATACTATCAGCACATATTATGTTACATTTAGTTGATATACAAAACAGTGAAAGACTGCTGCTTGCTGAGTGTTATCTGCTTCCAGTAAAAACTTTGAAAAATATATATAACAAATTTAATTACAACAAGAAAAAAAAAACAAGTTTTCTTCAATCCAATCAACCATTAACCAACACACAAAGATGATATGCTAGTGTTTATACAGTCAAGAATAAACTAAACTAATCAGTTTTAAGTGGGAGTTATTTATATATAAAATAAACTTTTGAGTTCTTTAACTTGTGTAAAGATGTATCATTAGCATCGGTGGAAGTGGAAGTAATTAATTTGTTAAGGCAATAAACAACGTGCAGTCATTTACATTTTCAACAGAGTATGTGGTGAAGTGTTATTTTACTGTTATTATTTAATTTTGAGTGTATAATTATGGTAGAATCAAAATCATAGATAAAAGTCTTTTTTTAAGCCATTTTGGAGCATCTGTAGAATGTGCATTGAATGCCAGAAACTTTGCTTGGCATTAAAGGTATTTTATTACTGTAAATTTTTTGTTTTAATTGCAAATTTCAAAGAGAATGAAGCATAAATGTACGTCTTATAATAAATTTTTTTGTTTCGGGAGATTTTTATACATTCTTATTTTCTTTTATCAGAAATTGGAGTATGTAGAGACGGCATCGAACACCGAAATAGAAGAAAAATGAATCTGTAAAAATTTAGTGTATACGACAATGTATTTATTTCAGAACTCGTGTAATGAAAATTAAATAAATGAAAATTTAATTAAGAATGTCTCATTCTTAATTAAATAAATTTAATTGAATTTTCATTATATTATTTTAATTTTATTTTTTTAAGTAAATAATAAACTTTCCACTTATCAAATTTTGTACTATTTTAAGTAATTATAAGTTCTGCACCCTCACTCAAGTAATTGAAATAAAACTAAGATCATCATTGGATTATGAAGGAGGAAGATTTGTTAAAGCTACATGTAAGTTTAACTAAAAGTTCATCTGTCTAAACAATTTCTATATTTAGATTATTTTCATTTAAAAATTAAAAACAAAACAGTTTTTTAAATATAAAAACCACATTATACATCCAAAAATCATTTTGAAATTTCATGGTGAAAACATCATCTGTGAATGGTGATTTTTTTAAGAATAATTTGAGCATTTTCAAGTAGTTATGAAGCCAATAAAGAAAGGTAAAGGCTATTTTAGCATTAGTTGTGCTAATTAACTGAATGTGTAATGTAATTTTTTACATTTAAAGGATTCTCTCCCTCCCTCTCTCTCTCTCTCAAAAAATCATCATTTGCATGTATTCTCATATCATTTCACTATACACAGTGAAACATTACAGCAATTACATGACTGAAAATAAATATTAATTCCATTTTTTTAGATTAAAACTACACATTATACATATGTTTCCTAATTGATTCAATCCTAAAAGCTTTCCTTTAAGTATTATTAAAGTATATCATTAATAAGATCTAAATGTTTTAAATCTTTAAATACATTATATTTTTGTACACTGTATTTGATAAATAAGTAAATAATGACTTCAAGAGAATAGAATGCTGATTATAGAACTGATAAAATCTGAGCTAATCTTGTAATTCTAGAAACTAACAACATGAGAATTATTTGTGTCACTTCTTTTATTTCCTTTTTATTTGAGTCCACATATTTCTAGGATTACTGTGAGATAAAATTGTATGTTATTGCTTTGATATCATAAAGTTTTTGTTTAACGTTTTCAATGTAATTCTCGGATGTTCTTTATCAGTAGTCTTACTTCCAAGATGGAAAATAAGGTGAGATCTGAAAAATAAAATAAAAAAAGGTTTTAAAAGGATTAAATTTTTGAGTCTTTAGTAGTTTTCTTCTGCTATAAAGCTGAAAACATTTATTATAATTTACGGCAAGCTATAAATTAAGAATATACTAAATCACATTGTACAACTTTGCAATGTATTTTGTGTAAAATGCAAAGAAGTGCCGATGTTTACTTCTTTGGAGAAACTCAAAACTAATTTATAAACTTGGTGCAAATTCAGGATGCATTTGTATCTGTAATGTGTCAAGATTCCTGTCTCGACTCAGGGTATCTTTTTGTAAATAAATAAATTGTTTAGTAAGAGTATCCACATGACCTATTGTTCTGATATTTGATAGTTAGGAGCCAGCCACATTTTTGTTACCAGTTTATTTGCTCTTTCTCATCTCTGCCAAACCTACGGCTATACTTCCATATTTACTCAACACAAAATCCTCTTATTAAGTAATCAAACCCAGAAGTTTAGCCAGAAATTTTAGCAAGGGAGTGCAACTAAAAAAATAAGAAATATCAATTATTGTTTGAATAAAACTGCAATGCAAAAATATACAAATTATGCATTTACAGTATATGTTATTGTATATGATTGGTTTATAGCAGTGGAATCCTGTTATATTAATAATAATTACATGAAATCCCTGAACAAATTGCTCACACACAGGTCTGAGTCATTAGTTTCATACAACCCTATGGGAAACAGGATGGGCCCTGGTAAAACTTTCAGGTCTTTGGCTCCTGTAACCCCATTTCCCCATCTGACCAGCCAATCTTTTTATTTGGTCCTTCCTTGCGAAGAAACAAAGAAATTTACTTTGAAAACTAGTTATTGGGCCCATTGCTATAGCAACATTATCCCTCTTGTCAGGGCTGATTTCATATGAATCTCATTTCCCGGAATGTGAAAGGGGACAATATAATTTTCCCCTTTCGTATTCCGAGAGGAGGTCAACGACTACTAATGAATATTTGAAAAGTGATCCGTGTTATACAGGCACATGATTGAAGTTGCTAACCTTAACGTCTGAAAGACTTTATATAAGACTTGTAAAAATCGGAGATTAATTGCTTTTATGTGATAAGAAAGTGTTTATATTGTTGCAACCGATTGTATCAACTACGTGGGAAGTATGTTCTCGTAAATATCGCGTTTATAGAAAAATTATTGGGCTGCAGTTAAAAAGAACTGTAGGCCTATAAATTTCCACTGTCTGTCTTTCCGTAATATCGAGAAAAGAGTTAGATAGATGAAAATCGAAACCAAATATGGAAAGCTTAGGGTAGGAAATCCAGATTAACTATATATGAACTTCCGGTTTGGACAGGAAGTCACGTTACTTCGATTCAAAAGTTCCCACTTGACAGAGTTAGATAGATGGCCAGCACGACTCTATTGCTAATGGGAAAAGTATGATGAGCAGGGGCAAGATGCCAGTAAAAGAATTGAGAGAATTGTGACGATATCACAATAAATAATCACTTGTTAGAATTAATTCGGTTTTATTTTGTTAGGGCAACGCCACACTTGAGTGATCAGCCGAGGAGAATGGACGGGAAGACTTTTATGTAAAAGTGGCTCCTCGTTAGGTGTTACTAACGCGAAGAAAACTGGAAAACTACAGGTGGCCAGCACGTTGGCCATGCCCGAACCCACGACAAACTTCGGCCGTAACCTCACTACTAATTATCGGTGTTCCGTGGTTTTACCATTCGATACTGGAGGGCACTTATGAATATTAAGAAAGTATTATTCAGAAGTGAAAAAGCCTGACTGGCAAATGCTGTATGCTACCTGTCGCAGTAATATTAATATGTATATTTTTTAAATTATATCCTTTTTTGTAAGAATTATATTTAGTTTATGACTTTGTTAAATTTTTTCCAATAGATGGCGATACGTGTAAATCGGCAAATTAAATGTAGATAGAAATTAATTGATTTACAGAAATTCGGTAGATATTTTGGAGTGTGATGTACGACATTTTCCGAGTTAGAAGTATGTAAACGTAACCGCCGAGTTTCGTTGCAATTGGTTGAACAGTCTAGGAATGTATAGCGAACAAACATCGTCATTTATATATATAGATAGTGACTTATACTAGGTTACTTTTACTCTTTAACAAATTTCAATTGTTAAAGAAATGGATATTACTAGCAGGAGATGCAATTGCTTCCTTGTATCTCCAAGGTGTGCCACTGATATAACCTAACAGTTACTTCTCATTAACAACAGATGTGATAATCCTGCCAAATATGTTTAAAATTTGTCTACTCAAATTTAAACACAAAATAAACTTTTTTAGAAAATTTTAGACATTTTTTTCCATGAAGTAAAGAATAACAGTTGAAATTTCACATTGTTGCTATCTAGAATAGTTTTGTCAGAACCAGGATGATAGAATTATAGGTGTTGTCACATGCTTAGATATTGTTTAATGTTAATAAGTAAACAATGATCACTAACAAAAACTAATTGTAAACTGCTTATTGTTTAAAGGATAACAACAAATAGGATCAGTGCCAAAGGGTTGAAAATTCTGTCAACACACATTACAAAACCGATGAATGAAACAGTTAAAATAATAAATATCAGCAAAGGAAACTGAATGGAGATTAAAGAATAATTTCTAGTTTAAATTAATGTTACATATCCTGCTAGACATTCAATACTTCTCTTATTCTATTACAATTATGTAACAAACCCAATTATTGGCCATCTGCCAATTTAAATATTGTTAAAAACCTAATAAAGCTATTAACTAGTTTAGTAAGGGGGAGAAGAACACTTTAATGACATTCTTGTGTCTAAAATGCAGTTAAGTCAGAATTAAAATGGTATATAAATGTTCATTTCTGTCCACAGGATGGCAGTTTGAATTGCATTTGGGAAGAGATATTTTTATATTTGCTATCCTCTGATGAAGTTTGCCAATGGGTTAAGCAATTCATTTCAATAATAGTGAGTCA
Organism: Centruroides sculpturatus; assembly: GCF_000671375.1. Taxonomy (NCBI): domain Eukaryota; kingdom Metazoa; phylum Arthropoda; class Arachnida; order Scorpiones; family Buthidae; genus Centruroides; species Centruroides sculpturatus. The sequence continues at coordinate 96,363 of NW_019385819.1, read as the reverse complement.
CTTATATCAAAATTAAATGTGTTTTTTCTGCAGATAAGAATGAAAAAACAGTTACAAAATATTGATTTGGTGTGTGGTAGAAGTCCTGAAAACCAATTATTTACGCCATGATTTATCAAATGAATAATTCTAAAAACATGAAAAAATGTAAACACATTTATTTACAAGGTGAGGTGGAAAAAATTAATATAAAAACAAGCAGAAATCTACCAAAAAAAATTATATATATATATATTTACTTGATAAATCTGAATCATAAAATTTTATGAAATATAAGGAACATGTCATGTGTTTTTAATGAAAAGGAAAACAATTATAACTTCCTAAAGCTATAAATTTAAAAAAAAGGAGGTGATAACTATGTTTTATTCCCTTTAAATTACATTATTCTTGTCAAAATTGATAAAAATATAAAGAAATGTCCCCATTGAATCAAAGAAGGATTTTTAGAATTGTTTAATGACTAATCGAGTTAATTTTCGATTTTTATTGCTCAAAAGAATGTTTTCCAAGTTTATTTTCTTTAAAGGTCGTGTTTATAAACGAGGAAGAGAATCTACAAAGAGTATTGTCATATGCTAACGTCCTTAACGTTACTTGGCAGCTTATCTCTCTCTTCTATAATTAAAACACTTGCCATAAATAAAGCTTAATGTGTCAGTAACGGATGGGCCTTAACAGATTACGGAACGTTTATTGTTTAATTTATGAAGTTTCTCTACTAAATTCAAAATGGCGTCGAAGTTTCTGCGTGTTTTAATTATAATTTACATCACGTCTCGTTGTAATTGTTACGTTTAAGTTACGTAATAAAGAAAACGCGAGAATTTAAAATTCAAACTTTCGTGATAACCAATAGCATATAGACGGTGCGAATTTTTGAATCGCGCACGACTGTAATTGGTTCTGAATCTTTTACATCATTTTAATTTCGTATACGTCACGTTATTTTAATTATTACGTGAAATAAAAACGCGAGAAAATGAAATTTAAATATTCGTAATATCCAATTGATTTGTTTTTTTTTAAGTGCGATTGGATGTTATTATTTAGTTTAAATTGTAATGTTTTTACGAGTTTATACTTTAAGGCGATGTAATAAAGTTTACGTGGTGCGTGCAATTATTTATACAGATCAGTAATGGCTGAGTCAGTATTTAGTCATTAATAACTTGTTTACGCGACTGGATGGCGATGTTGGCGGGGTTTCACCTGTCACCCAGTAACTCTATACGAAACATCTCTGTTTGTTCACCAGTTTGGTTCGATAAACATCATTTGCAGGGTTGAATTTACGTCGTGACGTACAATAAAACGCATTAACAACATCCGCTTGTGTACGAAGTAAACGAACAATTAACGATTTAAATCGAACACAAGAAGGGCAAAAAAAAAATCGACCCGACCTTCGCTCAGTAACTATTTTGAATTGTAAAGAGTATAAATTTAATTTTGCCAAAATTTCTTTTTTTAAAAACCCTATCATTCAAGGTTATGACACTTTTTAACCGCTTAAATTTTTGCCAAAATGTCTTCCTTTTTTTTATTTTGATTTATTTAATTAAAGTGGAAAGTAATATGCGCAATTAATGTTTGGAAGTTTGTCAATAAGTAAATTAATTAGTCGGTCGGTACATAAAGGTGTCAATGCTTCGATTATCGTCATCGTGGAGTGAGTGCCAAGTAGAGTAGTAGTGAGTTGAAGTGGAGTAGTGTATTATTTTGGTGGTTCTCCAACTTTAAAATCTTGTTTTTCGCTTTATCTAGGAATGTCTTTGACGCAATTACTTAACACAAAGAGCTATGAGAACCCGCAAGTGCGTTTGTACTTAAGTTCCACATCCCTTAATTGCCGTAGACTACCTCGCTCCTCGTTATTACATCGATGATGATCTTTAAAGTGTGTTTTGTTCTCGTTTATATTTGTTTAGTGCGTGAAGGACTTTCCGAGATTTTTAAAATAACTTTTATAAATACTCAAAAATTCTAAATTCTATAAAGAATCTTTTGTTATCGCGCTATTTCGAGATGTTCGGAGGTTTTTTTTTACATCGCAACGAATTTTAATTGTTACGTTGAGTGAGAATTAAGAAATTAACCAATCACGTTTCGAAAATTTAAAAATAATTGCGAAACACCAATCGGCGTGAAGATAAACTATTGATTGCTGATTGGCTATTTAAAAAAAAAAAAAAAAAAAAATTAAATGGTGACAGATTTTTGCTGAGTTTAGATGAGAATCGGAATTAAAATATGCGAATTTTAATATTGCAAATTATGTTTTCTCGGTACCGTTTTAAAATGTAAAAGATAAAAAAAAATCCAATCACATATTTGTATATTTTTTAAATTTATGTAAATTGTATATTGTTATCTTTGTTCCTATTGGATAATTTAAAATTTTGAATGGATTTTTTTTTTAATGACACACATACGACTTGACGTGATTCGTGTTCAGGGTCTCTGGCACTAGTACTAATTTTGGAATCATGTCTTATCGTAATCGTCATCCGTAACGTCCCCCGTTATAAGAACAATATAAATTTAAACTATACAAACAATAAAAATGTCTATAATTAGAAAGTGAGGACGAAATTTCGTAGAAAGAACCATTTCTTTCATTTATGTACCGAGAAAACCGTGATTAATTTTGGTTAAAAAAAAAAGAAAAAAAAAAAAGGGAAAGTTCTCGTGTTACAAGCTGCCCTCTGTCCCTTTAAATGCCAAATATAGTTAAAGAGGCAAGGCACGTGCCATTTTTCTCCCCATCAGCCAGACAACGATAGAGACGGATTTTACAACGCCCCCTACTAAAATGACTTTTTTTTTAGGTTTTTCGTAATTAAAATATTTATGGTTTTAAAATGGAGGATGTTTATTGCAAAATCCGAACGAAATGAGGAAAGAATGCAAACAAGGAAGTTAAAAACAAGGATGAAAACGTAAACGATCCTAAATATTTTTCCTGTATATTGATAACTGTAATCGTTATTTTCGTAATTACTTTCGACCGACAGGATGTAAACAATATCTTGTTTCGTTCCTCAGCCTCGTGCTGCGTTGTTTACGTTATTTTTTTTATAGGCCAAAAAAATACTAAACCCGATTCTCCCTCGATATTACGCCGTTCGTGTTTAATGTCGAATTAAGAAGAGAGACGTTAAAAAACAAAAAAAAATTGATTTTTGGACGCCGATTCAATGTCACGTTCTAACTATATCGCTAATCTGGCGAGCGATGTTTACTTTGTAGCGATTTTCGACTTAATTAGTGTCAGAGTACAAACGGCTTGTTTGACTCCAGAAAATCGGAATTGACTCGTTAAGGAATTTCGGATTTTTAGACTTTCGATTTTCGGGACTTTGACCCTCGTTGGCACTAAATTTATACACTAGAAACGTGTTGATGACTCTATACAATGGAGTAAACGTTTCGACTTTTGGCAACCGTCCAGTTTAACGGAATGACCGTGTTTAATACTAACGTCGCGTTCATTTTTTTTTTTTTTTTGCGATTGTTAACGCGTTCGATTATATGATCATTCAGGTTTCGGTATAATATATTCTATAGTTTACGTATCGTGTAACGTAAATGTTAACGTACAGTACAAACACCACCGCGTAACGTTTGCGTTGTTCGAAATGACCAATCACGTAGTCAGTACTATAATACACTGTTATTATACTATAAGTACTGATTATTTGGAAGTAAATCTTTACTCTAGTAACTCATCGTTAATGCAAATTTAAATCTGGTTTAATTTCACATTTAATTACATTAAATGGCGCCAGAAAATCAGTAAAAAACAAAAAAAAAATCCGTTCCTTCTCCCTGCCGTACCCCATTTTAGTGATTTTTTTCTCGTCGTCCGTTCATAGATGTGGAGCGTTCGGAAACGGAGCCTAAACATTTAGGATTTCGTCGCGTCGCGTCGCGTCATTTCGAAAGCGAACTAACATTAATTACGCTACATTAACGTTAAACACATAAATTATCCTTTTATCTGTCAACGCAATTCATTAGATAACACTAAAAGATTAAGTGAGATTATCTGAGAAGGCCACTGTGACATCACGCGGCATTTAGGAACTGCTCGAAGTTCACTTTTATAAATACGTGATTAAATTACACTTAACGCATCCGCTTTACAGTTGCAAATAACACGAAACTCCGAGTTCGAATACGATCCGAAAGACAATGCACGAGTAAGGCGAGACACTGAAGATATAACAATAAACTGCGTCACGTAATCGAGAATCGCGTTGCAGAAGGGTTAGAGTTGCGATGAGGATGAGAGAAAAAAATTATTTTCGATCGCGATCGATCGCTTTCGAGCTATAATTTCGGAAGAAACGCCATTTACTATGGCGAACCTATAAATACCCGCTCGGAGTGTAGGTCAGCGTCTCTCTTATCGATTAAGCCGGGAAGTGGGAAAAGGTGTCACGATCAACCCATCGACCGCGTTCACGAACACAAGGATCGTAAATACAACTATACCGCGATCGGAAACGCATTCGCGACGCGTTTTGCGGTCCCGTTAACGTATAACGGGATCGTTAATTAATCGCAAACAATAATAAAATCGCATTGAAGGCAAACAAAAGCGGACGAACGAATCGATAAACGGTTGGCAACGCCAAGAGGACATTGACGCTTGTGTGATGTCACTCTGGCAATATAATACACTTAAACACAGAATAAAAATTTAAAAAATAATAATAATAATTCGGTCTTTTTTGTCTTTGTATACATTGCGAAACGTTTAAATTTTTTTACGAATTTTTAAATATTTTTACATTTATTTTTTTCCGAATTTGTACGGGGTGCTCGAGTGTACGATTTCGGGACGGGTAGGTAACAATCGTTTGCACGTATGTAAAAGAGGGTTGCTGGTTGCTATGGTAACACCCTAGACTGGCCGCCACCACTGTCTAGACGGGGGTGTTCATCGGACGGATTGGGAGGGGAGCGCGGGAAAAAGCTGGTTTTCTGGTGGAGGTCACTGCTTCGCACACGGCTTTTCGTTCCCCTCACGGATAGTATTAAGTGACGTTTCTATCCTTCGTCCGGTGTTGTGTGTTGTATGTGTTTTATTAATTTTTTTTTGGTTGGTGTGGTTCTCGCTAGGAGTGTGAAAAGCGGTCGGTGTGTTACGTGTTGTGTTCGTTACGCGTAACGAAAGGTAAGTCCTAGTGTCCGACATTCTCTTGTCTCTTCTATCGATTTTTCTCCGGCTCTTTGTCTCATTCATGTAATTTTTTTTCCTTCTCTCCATCTCTTTGCCGGTTAACAAAGGGTGAGATCTGGCTTAACCTGTCTCCCATAAACCAAAGAAACGGGTACTTCGACTCTTATTTTAGGGGCTTTATCCCTTCTCTAACATAGACGAAATCGATTAAATATCGTATATTTGCAGATAATAGACTTTCGGCAATATGGCTGTCACTTTTATGGCTCATATTTAATTGGCTGGTGGGTTTTTTTTACTCTCCTTTCCCTTTTGGCATGAGTCCCTTTGAGTCATCCATTACACTCTTACCCTAGGAGTGAGTCACGTGATCATCGATCGAGCGCTTTTGCTCGCGGCGATTTTCGGCTCGAACCTTATATTATTTTTATGCGAGCGTGCGTGTTACGTCATTCGATTGCGTTAAATCGAGTGTTATGAGTCATTAACTATAGTCGCGCTATCGATTACCCTGCCGTTACTAGAAGTGACGCGTAACGCCACGCTCACTTTGACATCCGAACGCAAACGCGCCGAGTTCTTCGAATAACGTGACCTTGACTGTACGGAGAGAGGTGTTGACCTCGAGTTATACCGACTGCTTATAACAGAATGGAATGTAAACGTTCGACATACTCCGCCTGAAATCCGTCGCCCTCTTGTTGGTAAGTTCGCTAAAACGGGAGAATTTGGCATGGCGTGCCCTGAACGTTCTCCGAAATCATGAAGTAACGTAATGCTAAGAACACGCGAATCCCGATAACAACGCATCCAAATCTGAGTTCGAAAACCCGGCAATCGCACTGCTCTAGAAGCCGTTTTCGAACACTTTATGTAAATTTAACGGACAGGAATATTGACGGAAACCGTTTACTTCCCCGTTTTTAAGTTTTTTTCCCTTTTTACTGAATGGTTGGTCGACATAGCGGAACGAGGTGTGTTAGCTATAAACGGTTCAAAACAAACTGCGGTGGCAGCAAAGAGTAAGAAGTGTTCCTTTCCACTACTTTCCGAGCAAGTAAGCACGTAAAAGAACCTCATTAGGCGAAAACCGGTACGTTTAATGGCAAAAAAAAATCTCATTTGTACTACAAAGAAAAAAAAAGACTACTACGTATTTCGTTGTGTAGTTCTTTTTTAGAGGCGCCTCTAGCGGCTAATTGCAATACTGAATTTGAATTTTTTCCCCCTAAAACCGATATCTTTCGGGGGAAATTAAAGCGAAATAGAAGATAGACTCGGGAAATTATCCGTTTTGGCTGCTCCGAGGTAATTTATAGACTTGTCAGCCAAGAATCTCGAGTAAATTAAAAGCGGAAATTCTTGACTTAATTATAGTAATTGGGGATTGTTTAAAGTTGTTTTGTCGTCTCTGCCTTGTTTGACTTGAATATAAGTCAAGTTAATTCATCTCTTCTGATTAACGAACTACCTACGACTTTCATTGAAAAGTTCGAATAAAAAAAAAACTAAATTGTCGTTAATAACATATTTGGAGTTTGGAAACCAAACGCCTGTAGGGTAATTACGTAAACCTTCGGGGAATGTTAGGGAAATTTTTTTTAATTGAAAGTTTTTGCAATTATTGATTCTCACTAGTTTTTTTTCTTTTTCTCGTTGTTATTGCTAAACTGAAATGTCATTAAACTTCCGTCCGTAATCAGAAATGTCTAATGTTCGTTAAAAAAAAAAAGGAAATTTGGTAAAAATTTCCTTCATTAAAAACGTTTCGCTTTTATGATGACACTAATGTAAAAAAGGGTTATTCCAAGACGAGAAAAATTCCCTAAGTATCCCTAATTATCCTAATCTTTAATTATGGCTTTATTTAATAATTTTATAAGAAAAATTCGAGCGTTGTAAATTGCAGTGGAGCTTATCGGAAACTGCATTTGGCATACACCCGGCCTTTGTCCTTGATGACTGAAACCAGGCCATCTGCCGATCACGTGACCGGGCCTCGCGCACGTGCTGGCTTCGGGAGGGGAGTCGAACGTTGACCCGTTTCGTCTACTGAAGGAAGGTTCCCCCCTCTTTCTACATTTCTGTTACGGAGGAGTTTGGAATCTCGAGAATTCTCGTCCTTCGACGCGAACGGCGCCGGGAATTTTTTTGGAAAAATTCCCGATGCCGGGAAGCCTACGTTAAAGGGTTTTGTTTTTAAAGACCACAAGACCAGCTACCCAAAAGGATCCCCTCCTTAGCGTCTGGTCGTCTGTACTTGGAAGAGGCGACTTGGACCGGTTGTAAGGAGACCCTTTAAATTCCCCGAGAAAAATTCAAGAGTTCATACAACCCTCCCCCGATTCGGGATTTTTTCCTTTTTTTTTTTTAGAGCGACGAATATCAGAAATTTCCCCAGAATTGCCGTGTAATTAAGGGATTAAAAACTCCGTGGCCGTGTAGGCCTTCCGAAACGTGAAATTCCAAGACTTTTTCGAAATTATTTGTTCAGTTAACTTGTCTCTTTCCCTCTCGACGCGGGTTAAGTATGGTGCAAGGCCAAATAACTTTCCCTCTTCGCCTCCCGGTTCACAACACAACCAACCCCCCTCTCGTCTTTTTCCTTCTCGTCCCGATTTATCTGGATTTCGTCCAAAATATTTCCCTCGTAAATATTTTTCCAAGCAGGTCTCTTTCGCTTCTCTAAAAGCGGATTTTGACATCGCAAAAAAGGGGCGCAGCTGCTCCGTGCTCAAATTTTTACCCTCCGCTCTTGAAAGAAAATCTCCTAAATTGCGTTCGTGGGGAGCTTCTCGGCATTACCTGGCCGGATCACGTGACAGCTCGGACAAAGGGGGAGAGGAGACCCGGGGCTAGGGCGGGGGTGTGTATGCTAGATGGATCTTGATGATTCGACCAGCTGCACCCCCTCGGCGTTGAGTCATCCGCTGACGGACAGGAAATAACAAAATGGTTTTCGATCGACGACGACGACCAGAGAGAGGGAGGGAGAAGTTTAGAAAATTAGTAACGCTATATTCCAATTACGCCTCACTCCACTGACGCGGATATTAACTTGGCATGGGCCATGCGAGACCTTGAAACTTCGAAAAATGTACATTTAGTAAATATATATAGATCGGGGTGGGCGAGAGAAACCGAGTTTTCTGTTCCAATTTCGGTTCAGTTGAAAAGGGGGTTCGTTGTTTTTACCAGTTTCTGCTAACTAGAATGGAAAGCTGCACCATCAGGTGCTTTACAAGATAGTCACATGAGTTTGGATATTCTTAGAGTTGTTTACGACACACACTACGTCTTTATTCCTTTTTTTTTTTTTTTTTAAAGATTATTACAATATTTTTTTTTTTTTTAGTTTATCTAAAAGATGGGAGGTCGAGCAAGTAGACAGAAGGCGGACATCACTGCACCCCCCACCAAAGAGAGCAAGAAGCTCAAACGAAGAAAGAGCAAAAAGGAAAGCATAACTGCAAACGGAGATTCTGGAATCGAAGAAGTCTCTATTCAGGTTTGTATTCCATGCCTCCTGAGAACTTTCTGGCCATATTTTGTTGATACCACAATAATTTTGGATATTTCTCCCCATCTCAAGGGAAGTGGATCAGTTTGGGTGTTTGTCATAAACAGTAGCTAATTCCATCAATTATGAGTTTAAGGAATATCCTGTGTGCTTCCCATTTTGGGCAGTGATGGTCTTCTTTCCTAAAAGGGAAACAACCGTGACTCATTCTTTGAGATCTACTTTGGTTTCCTAGCTTCTGGTTGGTGGAGTGTCTTGATTGGAGGGTAGTATATCTTGTCAGAATTTTGGGTGGAACTTACTCCTCACTTCTCGTGGGAAAAGTTTGTTAAACTTGGCATTTTATCACAAGATTTGGAAGAGGGGAAAGCTTACAGAATTTGCTTCTGTTGTTTTATCTGAAGTTCTTGTTCAAAGTCCAGAATGGTAGGCTGTAATGTTGAGAATATTTATCTAAATAACCAACTAGAAATTATTTTATGCTTTTAACCATTCACTTTTATTAATTTGTTTGTTTGGGAGATAGTTTCGTTGAACTGTTTCCACTGCGTAACTTAAATTCTGTTTTTTTTTTAATTTTATTTTCATTTAATAGTTGTTTACTTTACCATATTTCAAATATAAATTGAGAATGAAATCAAAAATGAAAAGACCAGATGACAAAAATAGCTGTAATTTATTTCCACAAATGTTATGTGATTGCTTTATTCATGTTCAATTTTTTTTTCCTCCAATTTACTTGAAGTAATATAAATTTATTTCAAGTATAAATTGATTTCTGTTATTTTATTCTCAAATAACATTGTTATAATATTCTAATCAAATATGTTATTTAAGAAAATATGAACACATCTGCACAGTTAGTTATTTAATTTCTCTTACTTTTTTCATGTGAAATAAAAAATTATTTTAGTATATTGTAGAATGGTTCGTCTTTCATTGAATTAAANTAAAATGGAAATAATTTAATGTTCATTGGGCGACCCGGTACCATTTGATCCATGGACCGGTACCGGCCCGGGGGTTGGGGACCACTGGTTTAAAATATGACTAACACTACAGAAGAAGAAAAAATATTATTTTGTCCTTCTAATAATTTAAAAACATTTTTGTAATGGAAAACAAAAGTAAATATTGTATATACTGATTATTATTATTACAATAACATTCAGTTTGTATAACATTTGTTCTTGTTTCTATTATGTTTCAGTTTTTTTACAAAAATATTACTTAATGTCAATTAATGTAAACTGTTTGACTAAATTTTGAATTAAATAAACAAGAAAATTACAAATATTTTTATATTGTAATATATTTTTATCTCTCTGTTAAAGTTTTCTTTTTTAATTTTATTTTCATTTTCTAAATATTTTATTAAATTAAATTATCTTAAATGAAAATGAGAAAGTTGTTGGTACAATATTTAAAATATTATTTCTCCCCCTATCTAAGGGTATGAAGCAGTATTTAAACTGGTTAAGTGCATTATTAAAAACTAATTTCCTTCCTGTAAGTCTGATATTTAATGAGGAAAGCTGGATAAATACTTTTCCTATTTTTAGTGCATGCGTGCTCTTCAAACTAACGTTATTACCTCGCTGTCTATAAATTCTTCCAAATATTTATCTGCTGGCTTGTGCCAAATTCGGAATCTGTGTCAGAAATGAACTGCGTATTAATTTTTTTAGATGGTTTGATTCTTCTAATTAACTTTTAACTTTAGAGAATTTTAAAAAAATAATTTTAACTGATTTTAAAAGACCATTTTTTAGAATGTGACAGTACCTTATAATTTTTTAGAATTTTAAGTATATATGGGAGTTATTTATGTCTGTGCTTTGTGGACTGTGTACCTTCATAAGGAAACTTCTTGCTCAAAAGGTAGCATTTCAGTTATCTAGTAAAGTTTTTTAATTATTTGGAATGTAATGATTTTAATGTCATAGAAATAACTTTTTAAAGAAGGTTTATTTTGATATCCAGTCCCTCTGACTCCATTCTAGAATTATTTTTTAATATGCTGCTTTGCTTTTGTAACAAATTAATACTTCTGACACTATTAATCAAGCCAGTTTTTGCTTTTTCATTTTAAGATTTTACTGGATTGGCTTTTTGGCTGCTAATTAAATTTATTTAAATAATTGTATTAATACAATTAAAAGTTTTGTTTTTTAAATTTTTCCTTTATAGAACACTGAAACGGATTCTATAGTTAAACCAGATGAGATAAAACCTGAAGAGGCTAACGAAGCTAAGAAAACAGAAGCGGCACCCCCGCCAGATACTCCTGTTGAGCAAAAGTCTGATACGAGCAATAAAGAAAATGCTTCTCCCAATTTAACAGAACAAAATCAAACGCAGACAAAACCACAAGAAATTCCAGCTGAAGTACAAAAGGAAGTGGTTACCAATGAAGAACCAAAAGCTGCTCAACCTGCAGTTGCAGAGAATGCTCCTTCTCAAGAACCACCACCTGAACCTAGTGTTGCTACACCAAAAGAACAACCTGCACCTGTTCCAGAAACACCAAAAGAGGAAGCAAAAGTGGCACCGGACGCACCAAAACAAGAAGAACCAACTGTTATTCCAGCTGAAGCTCCAAAAGCAGAAGAGCCACCATCTGTTCCTCTTTCATCCCCAGAGACTCCCAAATTAACAGAACAACCACCTTCATCTCCTGAAGCAACTAAAGTAGAAGAGCAAACTCCAGCCCCACCATCAGAACAACCAAAACCTGAACCTGTACAAGTGCCTGAAGTATCCAAAGAACAACAAGAAGTTACTGAAGCACCTAAATTAGAAGAACCAGCACCTGCTGAACCACCTAAAACAGAAGTAAGCACTCAAGAACCAGCAAAAGAAGAAAAAGTGGCAGAACCAGTGGTACAACAATCACAAGAGAAGCCTGTAGAAGTACAGGAACAACCTCCTGTTCCTACTCCAGTGATAGAAGAACCAAAGAAAGAGCAAGATGCAATTACAGAATCTCCAAAAGAACAAGAGAAAGTAATTCCACAAATTAAAGAACAGCCACCAACTCCCATTCTAGAGTCACCCAAATCTCCAGAAACTGCACCGCCCACTGAGGTGCCAAAAGAAGAAAATATAGCTCCACCAGTTTCTGAAGCTCCAAAAGAACAAGCACCAGCACCAGCAGTTGAAATGGCACCAAAAGAAGAACAACCTACTGTAGAATCTCCTAAAGAACAACTTGTCAATGGTGTTCCCGAACAGACAGTCGCACCACCTGAAGTGAGTTCTCCCCAGAATGTTTCAGAACAGGTTAAACCAGAATGTGTTAAAGAAGAAAGCACGATAGAACCTGCAAAAACTGTTGCCGAAGAAGCTAAAACGGACAATGTAGCAAATAGTGAACATGTTAATGCAATTCCAGCGGTCCCTGCAGAAAGCAAACCCAATAGTGAAGTTGTAGAGAAAAGCCCTAGTGAACCTGTAGCTGAATCTCAACCTGTAAGTATCACTGTTATACAAATTTAAGATTATGCAGTTTTAAATTTAATAGCTTTACTTGAATTTTGTTGGTATTAAATGCATAAAGCCAATTTGTAACGGAAATGCTCTGTTTATTCATATGTATTCTAACTGTTTAACTTTCCTGAATTTAAAATTTAGAATTAAGTCAGTGTTTCAAAATAGTTTATTTTTCTACAGGTGTATTTTTAGAGTTGGAATACTGGTGACAAGTTTTTTAGTATGTAAAAATAAATACTGTAGTGTCTTTTTGATGTTAGAGATTATTGTTAGGCATGTATTACTAAGAAATAAGTTGAAAAGGTGAATTTTTGAATTCTGTTTGCATGAAAATAGATGATGTTTGACTTGTTAAGAATCCAAGAATTTATTTATGTCACTTCTCAAAGATCTAGTGTGTTATAGATTTGGAAAGTGACAATTTATATTTTAAAAGTTAGAACTTTATGAATCCTAAAGTTTAACAGGATTACTATTTTATATGTGCAGGTTCTTTCTTTTCTGTTTTTAACATCTGTTGAAAGAACATCACTAAATTCTGTTAAACTATTGAAATCAAATTTGATGCTAGATTTTTCTGGTTCCAATAGTATTTTTCCTAATCTATTTTTTAATTAGAATGATTGAATAGACAATTTTGGTCAAAGAAACCAGTTACTCTCAATATCCAGCTGTTAAGATTTATGTACTTACTGATGAATTAATATACTTTAAAAAGTTTGTTTTTATGATCATATTATTTTGAGATTAAATATGAAAAAAGTTCAGATTCAAGGTTTTATTTTCCGGATATAGTGGCTTAATTCCAATCTGTGTCTGGCTTTATGCCAAACGGTTTGTTCACTGTCTCAAAGTTTTGACTATTTAAATCCATTTTGACAAAATTAAGCTTATATTTTAATTTAAATATCTTGATTTGGTTGATTAGTTTTACAATTCTTTTTTCATATTAGTTATGAATATATTGATGTAAAATATGATCAGGTTTTTGATATACTTTAAGTGCTAATAAGACTATTTTAAAATTGATGCATTATTCATAATTGGAATTTTGAATTATATAAAATTTTACATTACATTAAAGTGGTAAGTTTTTAACATTTTTGGATTAAATTTAATAATGTAAGATAACTTTTCATTGCACTTTTAAAGATAACTCTAGAAATAAATGTTTTCTTTTAAATCTAAAAATATCTGATTTTAATATATTTAAATATTTTATACTCTTAATGTTTATGTATATATGTAAACTTTATTATTATATAAATGTTTCTGTACATATATACTATGCCTGAGATATAAATTGTTGTAGAAATCAGCAGCTGCAAAGATTCTAACAACTTTCACTTGGGAACATGGAGGAAAGGAAGTTACTTTATGTGGAACTTTTACTAATTGGACAGAACAGTTAACTCTAACAGAAAAGTAAGTTTTTTTTTTATATTGTTATATTTTTGAATTATCAATTTAAATATTTTTCTAAATGAAACACCAACTTTTTAATAGTCTGACAAGAACCACAAAACTATTAATTTATCCTTTTTATAAATTGTATTTTTCAAAATTATGTATTGTCTCAATTTGTCATAGTCATTTTCTTAGAAAAATTCTGGCAATGTAGCCAGAAATTTTTTCAGAGATTTCTTGATTCCTATTGGAAATATAAATTTGTATTCTGAATCTGGCAGGAACAGTCATGCCATATACAAAAGAATGTCGGATTAGAATGAACAACTGTGTAATTAATGTCATGTTTTTGTAGTAGCAAATCCTTTTGTTTTCCAAACTATCCAGTTTCCTAATCATGAGTTTTTTCATAACTTAAATTCTTAAAGATTGCAGAAATTTATATTACTTATAAATTAATCACAAATTACTGCTTTATTCATTTTGAATGAGTAATTTTTTAATGATTAAACAAATTTGTCATCTGTTATTAACAGATGCCAGTCTCTAATAGCCATTTATTACTAATAATATTCATAGACATTACATACAGTATATAGAATAAAAATGAATTATTATTATACTGATTTTTGAAACAATAATTTAAGTGTCAAAGATTATTCCAAAACTGCATGTTATTAACACTGAAGGCCTAATTATAGCATTTAGCAATATTGTTGAATCTATTATCCATTACATTAATGTTTGTTAATTTGCTATTTTTCACAAGTTCAAAGTCATTAATTACTGTTACAGTCTGAGCAGTCTGACTCTTCCTTTTTCTCTTAATCAGATCTTTATTCAGATGCTTTAGACTGTATATTAGTTTTGAAATCTTTACACTGCAGTTGATATTTTTTAAACAAACAATTAATAACAGCTTATTAAGCACTTCTTGCTTTTATTCAAGCAGTTACTGTTGGAGCACCACTTTTTGGCTAATTTCATCTGGAAGAAAGTGACACATTTCTATAAACAAAATTTATACACAGTATATAGTCTTCCTCCTTCATTTTTATGTATTTGACTCATTTATTTTTTTTCTAGTGTATGCTCTTAAAATCTCATGAATTACTGAGACTATAATAAGTCATATTTCATCTTGATGATAATCATTTAGTGTGTTTATGACTTGTAAAACATGCAAAACAAATTATTTCCATTGCTTTTTTTCAAGGCATTATCAAATTAAATAAACTTGAAGTCTAGATATTGTTTGTAAAAAGGGTAGTCACCTGGTTGCATATTAAACTCTATATAGATAAAGTATTTTGAGATAAACTTTGTGATGTAACTTTGTAAATATTAAATTTTTTATATGAAGTGGATTTTGAATATAAAAACATCTAGAATATAGTGTTTTGCAATGATATTTGGAACATTCAAATATGTGATATAATCTTATATTGCATTTTGAATTTATTAAAAATTCAGTTTCTAAAGAAGTTAAGATCGAATTCAGACATTTTGGAAAGATGAAGAGTGAAAAAATATTTATGGTTTATACAAATGTTAGTCTTAGTCCTCCATTTTGCTTTCATTGTTTTGACAATAAAAAATTTTTAAATAAAAACTGAATTGTGATATACTGGTATGAATGTTAACTATAATTCTTAAGTTATTTTATATAAGCATACATAAATTTGAAGTGATATAATTGTGAATATATCAGACAATATAATAAAATTTGTTTTTCCGGCTATGAGTTTTGCACTTTAAGCAAACAGCAGAACTAACATATAAAGTTTTCAATGCTAAAACTCTTCTATGTTGGAAGATAATTTCAAATTGTAATTAAAATTTTTCTTGATATAATCTAATTACAGCAAAGAAATGAAGTAATAGTTTTTTTTCTGGTGAAATTTTTTTATGTACAGTAATTATATTTATTTTCTGCTTGAATAATTTAAGAATAGTTTAAATCATTTTACAAATTTAATGCTCCACCCATTTTTTAATTTAATTTTATTAATATGAGTAATAAATAAAGCAGATCTACATTTGTCAGATGATTTCCATACAAATACAAGACTGAAACCCATCTTAAATATGACATTATTTCATCAATACTTGTCATGGTAAATAGTTCATATTAAAGAGCCTATTTAATAGAAAATAAGTCAAATTTAAATTGATTTTACTTATCATCTGTTCCTTTTTTATGTATGAAGCAGTATTTCTTACATTGTAAAAATTTACCTTGTTGTTTATCATTTAATTTCAAATAGTGTATATTAAAATACCTGCTTCAGTCAATATTTTCTGTTAGCTAACTCAACTTTATTATTATTTGTACTGTCAGTTTTTTGACTCTAGTAGGTCATATGATACACTGATGTACAGTACTCTGTTCATAATTCTAAATATAATATGTTTACTGAAAGTGTAATCTTTCAGTAATACATACTTCTAATCCAATAATAAAATGAAATTTCTTGTTTGTGTTCATATTCTGATATTTATTCAAATATTATTTCAATTACAGTTAGTTTTTTACATTATATACAAAATTAATAAAGAGGAGGTATATAATGATGACCACACTTAGGAGATACATAATGTAAAAAAACATTAAATCTATCAGGGATCTTTCATCACGGGAGACAAAGCAAAGCATTTTGTTAGATTACCTTAATGGAAACATGATATTTCATTATGGATACATAATAGCATGCATAGAATTTTTATAAAATTCAATATGTTGTCCTTTAAGATCAAATATTTTCAGTTTTTTTTTCTATTTCATTCTACACTATTGCAAATTGTATTGAAGCAATTGCTTCTATTTAGATATCCTAGCTTTTAGAATAAATTTAACTTTCTGCTAGCTGAAACTGATAATGACTTGATCTAACACTATTTAATTTATTTTCTAAAGATAATTGTCAATGCCAGAGTTTTGCTAATTTTTAACAAACTCTGGCATAGTCAAATGGTTGCTGTTGTTTGTTGTTGTTGCTGATCTTTGGACATGGTCAAAGATTAATTGGGCCAAAACCAAATTTTGATTTGTTAATATTAAAATAGTATAAATTTCACTAATCAATTTTCCTGTTTACTTATTAACATATCATTTCCAGAACACCAATTAAGTTAATTTTTAATGCACATTCTTGGAAAATTTTACATTAATTCTTTTGAATAATAACTTTAAAATTGTTAGCTCCTTCATTGATGATTTCTGCATTACTTTCTCTTTATACCCCAGAGAAACATGCTTGTCACCACGGCTGTGGAGTTAGTACATAAAACTGTTTGCTGGTTCTAGCTCCTTTTTGATTCCCACTATTCTTAAAAGCTATATGTATATATGAGGGTAAATGACATTTTATCACCTCCATGTGAATCATCAAGCTATTTTTTAGGATTATACTTAAACATACTGAATTCAAGTTATAAGTGTATCAAAGTCAGAGTAAGTAAACTTTTTATTGACTGTTACTCCTCCCAAAACTGCTTCAGATGTGGACTCCATAACTCTAGGGCTGCTTTCAGATGGTTGACTCTCAGATGGTTGACACTCTGAGTGATGCCACTCAGTGGCACCACTCAGTCATCTGTGTGAAAGATGTTCTGCAGGAACTTGCCACTTTTCTACTGCAGTGCTATAACTTTTTATATATAAGATATTTATATTACTTTTCTTAAATAGTATACTTAAATTTAAAAAAATTTTCAATGAAAAACTTTTATCAATTAAATAGTATTTAAATTTTATATTTCCTCATAATGTAAAGCACTATATTACTTTTCCGACTTTTCCAATGATTATCGACATGACTGTGTGCCAGAAATAACCGTTACCTAATGGGTACTTTATGCGGATTCACGTTAATGTGCCAGACCTGGACTTTAAGCGTGCACTGAATTAAATAATGACAAAGTTAATCAAAAACAATGCAATATTTAATAATATTTCTAGTAATAACTATATACAAAATTTAGTAAAAATCAAATAACAATTTATTCAACATAAATCAATAAGAATCCACCCGACAAAACTCCAATCAATCTATTTTCTAACTTAACTCTATTTCCCTTTGGAATTCGACAAAAAATTCAAAGACTTATGTACAATAATTCTTATGAATTAAAGGTCCTAATCGTCACCTCAATATACTAGGAACCTTTTTCCTCAACTCTCAAGACTTTCTCTAACCTTCGATCCACAAATCGAATAACTTCAAAATTGCCTTGGAACTACTTTATCCTATCAGACACCTCTCTCTTGCTCGCTGCTATGAAGCTCACCACGCTCGTTGCTAACAGAAGCTCACCTCGGTCATTTTCACTTGAGGTTCGGTCTTTATACTATGAAGTGACGTCACAATTCTGAGTGAGATCACTCCCCTCATTTACATACTTATTGCTAACAATAAATTTTTCCTGTTTGCCTGGCAGTCTATTTTCCAACAATACTCGCTAACCTTTTACATTATTCTTTTTGACAATTTTCAGGATGTTTTAATCTATAAGGTTTAGCAAGTTCCTAAGTTGTGCTTGTGGGGTCTCCCCCCTCTTTCTCGGTGCGGACTTACTTTTTTTTTGCTTGGGAGCGCAAGTGTGCGCGAGTTTTATCTACGGTGCTTTTCTCTCATCGGTGAGTTGGTTTCTCTTCTTCTATTTTTAAGTTTCTAAGGTGAGTGGTGAGGAAACCTTCATCCTAACAAAACATAAGCCCCCAAAAAAATAGAATAAAAACAAAAATAAAAATAACGCTTGGACTTGGTTCCTTACAATAATAGCTAAAAAAAAATTAAATTATTATATATCTTTGAGATTTTAATAAAGAATTTATAAATTTTGTTATACAAATTCAGCTTTTAAATGTCATTAACTGTTTTTACATAAAAACTAAATCAAAATAAATGAGATAAACAAAAAAGCAATAGAAATTATGATAAGTTTAAAAATATATATATTGGAAAATAGCATGGACAAGAAACCAACCAAACAAAAATACCAACTGACTGATGACAAAACACACAAGCCTTTGTATAACCAATTGGTAGCTTTGTCAACGTCACCTAATAATCTAGGATTATTCACCTGCTGTTGCCACCAAAACTAGTCTGTGTGGAAAGCTGGCTAGGAGTGGCGATTCTCACAAATTGCAGCCATGCCAGAAGTGGCCGCAACTTGTGAGAATTGCCACTCCCAGCCATAGATATGTACCACTAATTTATGTCTGAAGCATATCTTCAAAATACATGGATTTCAATGAGATGATGAGGGGTGTCACTTGGTGACATAAACCACCTCCTCTGAAAGCAGTCTTGTTGTAACTATAGGCTAAGCCAAATGTCTGAGCAGTGAAGGTGGAGCGCTACCACTCTTGGGACATGGAATCAAATCCAGATGGGTCAATAAAGCCCAGGTATTTTCCAGTTGATGGTCTGTCCAACTATGTTGGGCCCTGTCCCTCACCAGTCCACTGCTGCCACATTGTGGACCTGGTCAAATTCATAATGGGCTTGCTAAAAGAGGCCCTCTTAGTGCCCACAAGGCAGAAAAAGTTAAAAAAAAAAAAAAAAAAAAACAACTATAAGCTAAATCATACTGATGAATTCCATTTAAAATTTTGCACGTGTAGATATATCTTAGCTTAAGGTCACACCCAGATAATTGTTCTTAGTTGAGATATAAACCAATATTTTGATTTAACAATTACAAATTGAATGTATTAATAATTGAAATACTGAAGACTGCTGATACTATTAAATTTAATAAACAGCATATCCAAAGTAAACATTAATGTAAAAATATATCCTGTAATTATTAAGAAAATAAAGCTTTATAGGTAAATTTTGATAACTATTAAAGACATTTTTTATAATTGAAAATTGTTAATACCAAAAACAGTTCTATCTAAGCATCATCAATTGAAATCTTAAACAAGTCTTACATATTTCTTCTTCCTAAGAAAGACTTAACTTACACTAAAGTGCAGATTAAAATATTTATTTTTTAACATCTTAAGGGTGCCTTTTTTAGCAAATAAAGTAAAATAAGGAATTTCTTATTTAGTAGAAATCTTTGCTGTCATTTTACTAAAATTAAAAAAAAATAAAACTGTTTTCAAGGTGATATTCTCATCTTCATATCTTAAAAGCATCAAATTCTAATTTGTTCAAAATAAATTTAAGCAGTACTTTGTGATTAATGTTATGTTTTTAACTGCGGAGTAATCCATAATTAATGTTTTGGATGTAGACTAATCTTTTCTAGTTCCTGTTGCTGCTGTTGTTACTAAGAAATTTAATATGGAACTTTATTTGTATGCATGTTTTAAATATTCTTGTGCAATACAAAAGTTTATAAAATTTTATTTCATAATTCAGTAACAAAGGCTTCAGTATGAATACTAAAAATGTGTTAATGTTAAATGTATAGGAAAAAATTGTATATAGTATCAATAATTTTTTACACATTAAAGATGTTTGTATGTTTTCTAATTTGAACTTATAATAATGTAAAACTTCTAAAAATTGAAGATTGGTGATTTGATCAACTGAAAATATTAGTTGTTGTTAAAGTGTGTGTGCTTATAACAAACACAAGAAAATAGTCACATAAGCAGTATTTGAGATACCAAAGTATGTTGAAATTTCAAATGTACTGTACAATAGGCAAGACTAATGTTTTACTCTTGTTATTTAAGACAAGAATGGAAAAGGAACATAGTTGCAACACTTAAATTAAGAACAGTTTTCAAGGAATCATCATTCAGGTTTGAAGATTTTACAGTTTATGATCAGTGTTGCAACCAATATTCAATGACAGCTTGTAGAAATGTGATATGATATATCCAAACATTCAAGTTTTTCTATTGTCTCAACACCATTTGATTTGCATCAAAACTTCTGTATTGCTATATCTGTCCATCTGAAGATGTTTTGGTTAGGTTACATATCTTGCTGTCTTGTATAGCTTATTTGACAACAGAGATCTGGGATGGGCACATTTATCATTCAATAAGTGTCTCATATGTCAAGAAACTGTGCCAAATATTTTCTGTTTAATTTATGGTTTTTACACTTAAGTGGTAATATAGATTGTAATATGTAATATGGTAAAATTTAATTTTTAAATGACTAGTATATGTAATTCTTATAATTTTTAGTTCTCTGAGAACATAACTATCTTTTTATAACATGCAACATCATAAACGATTTTATTCATTCATTCTTGTTTTTTTTTAATTGACATTTTTACAGAAATTGAAATGAATTATTTTAGTACTGTTTATTTTGAATGGAAATATGAATTAGAAAATTGCAAAGTTGCTTTCCTTGTGAGGACTAAAGGAACTGACTTTTTTTTTATTATTTGAGTGGTCACTTAAGTGCTTGTCTCTATATATGAACAAGCATACAAGCATTGCTAACTTTTTTGTATTAGTCTACTGTGATTTTCTATTTTAATTTTCTGCAAGCTTCAATTTATATATTTAGAAAGTTATGTTTAAAGACCTGTAAAAAAGTAAAATTGAATGTTTAAATATAAATATGAAATGAGTTTTATTTTAGGCATATTGCATAAAAAGCTACAAAATAGCCTTCTTAAGAGTTATTTTTGTTGCATCTATTTTTAATTTATTAATACTGAATCAGAATGTTCAATAGAAACTTGAAGTCATGTTCAATGCTCTTTCTAATTTTCAAACATGTTTTCTGAATGGGTAAATGTCAAGTATACATATCCATAAGCATACATTTTAATATCTGCTATATTAACTCTTTGTCAAAACTATTCCAGTTTGTCTGCTGTGAGAAATTGCAACAATCAGAGCAAATCTACATACTGATGAATTAGTGCATTTCATTCAATACTAATGGACGCCTGATATAATGGCAAAATTATTAAATTAAGACTTACTAAACCTCAAATATTGAACATTCTGGTTTACGTAATATATTTTTCTTTCAGAGATAATGTCTTCTGTACTACATATGATGTTCCAGAAGGGGAACACTATTTCCAGTATTGTGTAGATGGTGTTAAAACTATTAATAATTCACTGGTAAGAATCTTTAATTGAAAATTCTTAAAATTCCTTTATCTTGCTTCTTTTAATTTTTTAAAATTTTATCGTACTTTAATTTCCACAGCAAAAGACTGAAATCCAGGATCACGGTGAAGTCAATGTCATTGCCATCAAAGCAAGTGCAGAATGAAGAATGCAATCAGATATGCAACTTGCATTTTCCTTTGAGGATTATTTGATTAAATATCCAAATAAAAACAATTGGAATATTTAATCAAACCACAGACTGAATTTTTGTACATTGGCACACAATTCTTCATGTTAAAAAGTAGTTGTGTGTAAATTAGTGTAGTGTTATTTGATCAATATCATGTTCGGACTTTTCCAGGGCAGTTATTACACAGTACGAGAGAGACTTTTCCGTTTTTGGTGGTTTAGAATAAAGACTAGTGAAAATGTGAGTTCCTGTTCTTCGGAAGACGGATGTCATAGTAGATATATGGAATCCGTCTTTGTGTCTATGAAGACTTGGTTTTTTCTTCCGTTTGACGTAAAAAAATCTTAAGATTTTTTTTGCTCACAATGATTTTGTAATGAGTGGGTGCCTTAATTTACTGTTTCCCCACTGATTTTTATAATCAAGTGTTATGAACTCTTTTATATTTTGATAATTCTGCTAACAATGGGTGAGAAATGTATTGGCTTCTGTTTCAAATTTAGATTTATAAATGAGCTTTAAATCATAGATAAATGTACTTTTGTCTTTGAAATAATCAGATTTATATAATTTTAGGGTTTTTCCATTTTGAATTTTTACTTTTAGGACTAAAAAATAAAATCATGTTAAGCAAAATGTACAATACTGTGTGTCCTTTTTTTTTTTTTTAATTTCATGCAGTTTTGAAGTTTACCTTTTAAACTACTTCCAAAATTAGTTTGGAGATAATTTGTGACCTACCGAGAGTGACACAAACTCATATCAAAATATATTCAGAATCGAATTCAAATCCTAACAGTTTGATCTATTAATAAAATCTTAAATTCCTGTAAAAAATTATGCACTATAGTAATGCAATCCTGTCTTCCAATTTCAAAAGAATAAATTTTATCCAATTTCACAAATTATTATTAACTCAATTACTTTAAAATTATTAAAGATAGGATAACTTCATGTGCTTTTGTATGAAGTATTCTATGTACAAGGTTGTATTAGAATATATTCAATAAAATTCATGAATTTTTAAAGTCAATATTTAACAGATGTTGATACTTAGTCTATCATTTTGAGATTGAGATATGCCATACTAGACTGATTTATATATATATGGAGCTCTAAAAAACAATATACAATAAAAAGATTTACAATTTATTAAAACAACCAAATGGATATTCAAATATATAATGTTTAGACATGGTACTTTTTGGCCTACCTAAATCTTTATAAAACACCCCAATATGAATTATAATGTGAAATTCTATATACCTCCTGATAGAAATGACATTTTTAGAAATTACGAAGCAAATCTTAAAGGTTATGCTAAGCTTTTAACATCTTTATACATAAAACATATCATTATTACTTCTACACTTCTATAACTGCACATTTAATGGTTTCCTATATTGTACAAATGTAACAATGATTTTCTTTTAAAAGATTTCTCCAATGGCAGCCAATAAAAGCCAAAAGCTTTTTCAATAAAGAGCTGTAGTTTCCTTAAGTGGATTAAAAGCTGTTTCTAAGTATTTGAATCTTGACTTGTTTACATTCATTTATAATAAAATGAAGAAATTAAAGTCCTGAATAATTGGAATCTCAAAATGTCATTTGTAAAAGTGTTTTTTAAATAAATGCCTACTTAGAAGTAAGCATTTGTATGGGTTCAAAGCTAATCTATCAAAGCTTAAAGCCATTTTACTAGATAACTCGTTAAATACAGCTGGCCAAGCAAGCCAATCACAAAGCCCGTTTTAAATGAAACTGACTTTCCATTGCTGTATTAAAGGTACTTTACTAGGCAAAGCGCCTATTATTGGAAGCAGTACTTAGCTTCTTGTATTTTACATTTACTGTTGGAGAAATTGAAAAAATGTCTAGTAGACATTTATGTGGTATAAATTTACTTCTCATTCGTCCATTTTATTATAATAGGCGATAATATTAAGTTAGAAATCATCGTTTCGAAATGACGCAACAAGTTAAGGCTACATTGACGTATTGCGTCATTACGCAATTAGCCTATTAATCTAATATGCGTAACAGTGTTATCTGGTGTGGATTAAATAATTTCTTTGTTAAATTGGGTGTGTATTTTTCGGCTAATTTTAATATATAATAGCAAATTTAAGAACTGACCTTTTTTAATGACATTCGAGAAAATCAGACGAACTTCATAAGAAAGCGCCCCCTTAAAAAATTAAAATAAATTTGATACTCTTATCGAATCTAATTAGAGAGATTTCTATTTCGTTTTTAAAAATTTGGTTGTTAAATATTATTAGTATAGCTATTTAATGAAATATTGTTGAATAAACTTGTTTGGGATATTTGATAATTGGATTCGAGCAAAACATCGTGAATATGAAAATCAGTTGCGTGTTGCAAGGCACTGCTCCAGTTAGTAAAAACATACGTAGAATAAAATTACATGTTCTTTTACGAATGAATCTACCCGCTAGTGATCGAATGGATAAAATCACTAAACACTGATAGTGGGGGACCCACCAGTGGCCAAGCGGTTCCATTTCCTGAACACCGGGAGTTCGGTCGTGGGTTCGCTCCTCCCCAGGGGTCATTTACCTTTAAAAAGACCTCCCGGAAGGTATTCCCCTAGGTAGATCACTCAAGTGTTGCGTTACCGTAACTTAACTGAACAAACAAACAGAGTTGGTCGCGGTTTTGTACCCGATCAGTAGTATAGCCACGTGGAATTTTCCTGGTTTTCTTCGCGTATCTTCCGGGAAGCATTCTTAATTTGCAGATCGTACTTTATAGTATACCATCAATTCCCAAACTTTCACCATCTGTCTGCCATTGTTGTAGATTTGACAAAATCAATGATAATTATGATGAAAATGTCCTCTTAATACTTGCAGGACGAAAAGAGCAGGGCCATTGAGAGAGAGGCGAGTGGAGATATTTTCCCGGATTCATAGTGGCCCATACCTCTAGAATTTAGTTTTATTAATACAAAATAAAATCTTATAAATTTTTAACGAATAAAAACTAGTTTTAAAAGTATTTCATTTGTTTAATAGATGATAAATCAAGAAGCTCGCAAAGAGAAGCAGAGATCCCACTTAACTTCAAACATTTTTTGCAATGATGTTTTTTAAAATAACTATACGTTATTCTTCGTTTCAGAAGCTTTACAATTTATCGTCCCAAAGAAAGATTAGCACACGAATTTATCATAAGAAGGATAAGCAGAATCATTTGACGTGGAATTGAAAATTATTTGTTACAAATTATTCACTCCATTGTTTTTTATGTATTAAAAAAAGTCTTTTATTTTCTCACATTTTATTTATTTATATAAACACATTTTTCACGTATAAAACTTATTTTCAATGATGAATCACACTTTTTATACAGATCAATAGAAATTTACTTGTAGGACACCGGCTTTGGACATCTAAGCGTACCAGAGATCTGGAGCCACAGTTGCAACATCTATATGCAAACCTATGGCAGCAGGATAGCAGAAGGTAGTTGCATGCCTGCTTGCCCGATTTTGATCACTTATTACCATTGTCATTAAGTTTGCACTAATAAAGTGTTATTTGATTTCAACGCCGTTTTGACGCATAACTTTTTTGGACAATTAGTTTTATATCGGTGAGTCAACATAAAATTGTTTTCTGCTATTGTCTAATTTTTGTATCCCAGCTTGGTAAATTAAGGGTTAATATAAATTATTTAGACAATTTAGAACTTTAACGACGTGATAATAAGAATTTTTTTATTATTAATCCACCGACTCAACAATAGAATCTTCGACATTGTTATCTTCCAAGATGCAATTTATTTCTTGTTTGATTGCTCGTGTGAATGACGCTCTCTTTCCTTTTAACCTTAAAATCAAGATCAATTCGACGTAAGTTTGTATTTTAATAATTTTTAAACGTGAAATTTAAGTTATTTTAACAAAATTTCAATAATGAAAGCGATAGTTTTTGGAGGAGAACTTAAAGATCGATCGATTGCAGGTCTATCGAATGCACTAATCGATCTTTTTGCTTTTTATTTTTGAATTTCAAGGGTAAAAGACCCAACTCAAGTATTGGCCAATTAGGCCTAAAATGCTAATCGATCATTTTTAATGCTGTTCGACATGATAATTTTTATAAATAGAAGCTTTACGAAAATTCCGTTTTCGTCTTTAACAAATGTAGAATGATTAAAGCGCATTTTAAATTGTGAAAGTGTATTAAAGTCATTCAATTCATATTTAATTTACAGGATGTTCCAGAAATGTTTGGACAAATTTTAGACTTATAGAGGGAAAGGAAACCTGAATAAAAAAAAAATCAATGGGCAATTTTTATTTGAAGCTTAAATGGCACATTATTAAGCATAAAAGTGTATTGACGTCATTTCTGTCTTTTAAGTCTGATTACAAAATACATCGGTAATTTCGATACTAAGAGGGCCTCTTTTATCAGGTCCATTATAGAACCGGCCAGGCCTACAGTGGAACGGCCGGGTGGCGAACGGGGCACAGACCACCCCAAAAATTCCCAACCCATCCAAATTTGATCCCGGGTCCCTCAGAGCGGTAGGCTGCCACCTTAACCTCTCGGCCATCCAGCCTACAATTTTTGGAAATTGGTGTTATGTATCCTACCGGTATGATAAAATAATAATAATTTTATTAATGTTGTAATAAAATATAATTGTATTCGGGCTACTAGGGAGAGCAAAAGAAAAAGAGTCTAGTGGTAATGGCGAGGTAAATTCTATTTCCTTCTAACTGATTCGTAAATTCTTTCGGGGGTTATACATAAGAGTTGGTCAGTCCCGGATATGTCGAGACCCGTTTCGTGTTTACTCTTTCCGTCCAATGGACACCAACAAAGCCTTTAATTAATCAACTTTCTTCATCTTCTGGAACCTGTAAGTGCTTACAGGATGGAAAAACTTAAAACAAAAAATGAGTGTTCTTGTCACGAAGATGTTGAAGAATAATTGCATATGTATTCTTCTCTGAATTAATTTAATTAAGGAAAAAAGTATTTAATAAAGAAATTGTAATAGTAATTAAATTCGTTTACTGATCGCATCTCATAGTCAAACTTAAAACGCGGAAATCCCGATTAGCGACTACACATAACAGGGATTCGCGAATATACAGAATCTAAATTGGAGATTATTCGAAGTCTGAATTGGCTGCTATCCATAACCATGACTATGCTGTTGGAAATTTGGAAATGGCAACTATCGTTGAGGCCGGATGCCCGCGCGGTTAAGGTGGCAGCCTACAGGTCTGGGGACCTGGGATCGAATCCGGACGGGTCGAAAATCCCAGGAATTTTTGGGGGTGGTCTGTTCGGATTTGTCTGGGTCACCACTTGACCGCCCAATTGTGAGCCTAGCCGAACCCATAATGGGTTTGTTAGAAGGAGGCCCTCTTAGTGCCCATAGGGCGGAAAAAATAAAAATATTTTAAAAAAATGGCGATTATCTTGTTATTGTAATTCGCGACTATCCGAAGTTTCACTTGGCGTCTATTCGTAATTGTAATTCGTGACTCTTTTATCGCGTTTGATGTCTATCCGGAATCATGTTTCGTGACACCGTTATCGTGAGTGGCGATTATTTTTACCCACAATTTTCGAATTTTGGCAATTGCTGCAGACTTCCCGATAATATTACTCCAACAATTTCCAGTTTTTACTGTAATGGCTATTCTAACTGGTCATTGCAGTGTTTCTGGATAAACAAAAATCCACGGAGAAGGGTGAGACCTTGACGATGGTTCCGTGGCTTCAAATAGAATTTATTTTCTATGACCGACATCACCCGGCAGAATAATTCCATAATACATTCGAACTTTTTTTTTCAGATTTATATTTTAGCATCCGTCTTCAAGAATACTATAACAAGCTTGCTATAGCACAGCCCACAGAATAAACCTTACTTGTGTTCCTTAATTCTAATAAATGCACCAAAATAGCTATACACATCACGTTTCATTTATGTAAATTTTTGTACCGAAAACTCTCACCGAAGTATGATCAGACGGTATCAAGATGGCTGCTTTAATTGTTACTCCACTTTACGGGATTGTGTATCTAGACATCCTCCAACAATTTCTCGTTCCTCAATTCACGAAGATGAATTGTACAGTACTTCAACAACTGATTGTCTGGATATGAATTGGTTGTAGTGACCGATGTCATGCCACCTCGTTAATTTTTTTCTCCTGAGGATTTGTTAAGGTACCTGCAACTTTGGCAGAACTTCGAAATCAAATTACTGTTACAGTTGCTCGAGTAACACCAGAGACTCTACACCGCATAGGGAAAGAAATTAACTACAGATGGGACGCCTGATGCATAAAAATTGAAAGTTACATTGAATCATAAAATACCGATGAACATAAAACTTGAAGTGTTTGATATTTCAATGTTCTAAAATTATATGTTTATTCTATCAGTATCTCGTCTTTAAGTTGTAAAGCTATTTTTGAAACACCAGGTGTATCTGATATCACAGAAATTTATAACTTTTATTCCGAATGTATGTTTTTACCGTTAATAAATTGTAATAGTATAGAACTTATTGCTAGTTGCTCTGAGCTGAATCTTTACATATTAATTAACCTCTTATTCAGTGGAAGCAGCCATGTTACGATTAAATTGCAATGTAATCTTACATCAATCCTTAAAATATTTTAGTAAAAAGTAAACTGTTTTTTTTAAATATTAATTACAATTAAATCATTTAATATTAACTTATCAACAAATTTTATTTAATAATAATAAATAATTATATTTTAACATTTGTATGCGAAAATGTATTCATTCCGTTATCTTTATTTTTATTTTTAAACTCTTTCTGGCAATGAGCACTAACTGGGCCTTTTTCCGTACCCATCGTCGGCTCGGCCAGGCTCACATTGGGACAGCCGGGTGGTGGGGTCAACATAAATCGCCCTTCAAAAATTTCTGAGGTCAGTGAATCGAGTCTGGAACTCTTAGAGTGTCAAGCAATCCCTTTGTCGCATCCATCATTCGACGACCAAAAAGACTGATAATTAATCAAACCCTAAAAGATATCAGAAAATTATAACAAATTCTGTAAGAAATTATTTGTCTTCAAATAATCAGCAAAGTCTACAATCATCGAAAATTGTGAACATTGCACTGTACTGTACTTATATGCATGAAAGGCATTTTACCTTAGCTCGATCGAAATTTCAGTTATGTATTTCAACTATTGAAACAGGAATATTATAAATTAGCAGCAAATAGTCTCTGGAAGTGCCAAATTCTTGATCAAATTTTTAGTATCACATGACAAACATTTAAAGCTTATATATATCGCTTCATTCATCTGGCTTAAATAAATAAATAAATATATTATATATACCGATGACTGAAGCAGAGATCTCAGTCTGCTGTTCTAAGGATCAAATCCGATTCAAATCGGACTCTCAGAAATTTTCTTCAGTGACTTCATCAGAATGTCTGGGTTCTTGTTACATATCATTATTTGGCTTTTTATCTGTAAGATTCCCGTGTATCTTATTGATCTATGTCTGAGGAAGTAAATACAGTACTGTAGATACAAGTCGTTAACACATTACACTGTGCGGAAGTACTGAATCTTTAGAGTATTCCCCGTGTAGGAACAAAACAAAAAAAATCACTATTCTGTCCCTAAGCCATAACACACACTAAAAGAAAGGAAACAACACACACACACACAAAAACAATCTCGTGACTCTATCGTCTACACGTCTTCTCTCCTCTTTCTTTCATCCGAAAAGTCCCGCTTCTTCCGTTGAGCATGCGCGATCCCCTTCTCTTCCTCCTTGATTCGGGTTTTTTTTTCGGTTGTCATCGAGAATGCCCATCATTTTTTTAACCTGGGGCCTACCCAAGGAACTGTTTACGCAATAGAACATGTGATCTTCAAACCACATATCGCCCCTCCTCCCATTAACTTTTACAACAACAAACAGAAAACTTTTACGCTATGAGGGCCCATCCCTCCTTTACTCCGTGAACCACCTAAGGGGCTGGTTACGAGCCGGTTACGCAACAGAACACGTGGTCTTCAGACCACAACACGTTTATTCGCTATATATTATTACACATACAGAACAGGACCGAAAAGAGGGAAAAGAACCGCGGTTTCTATATCGGGTTGCCCAGTCCTCGGTTGCTGCGCTTGACGTGCCCTTTACTAGCCGTGGTGAAACATGACATAACATTATTTATGGGCATGAAAAGTAATTTCAATGTCTACAAGGTGTCGTCCAGGTGGCCGGCACCTTAAGATGATAAAGGCTAACTTCCTTACCATTTCAGTCTATCGATCTGAGGATCCCGGATCCCCCAGAGCGGCCACCTTGATCGCTCGGCCATCCGGCCGTCTTTTATGACAGTCTGTCCCACATATGTCTGGTCCCAAGTCTTCACTACCAGGACGTTCTATTGTGAACCTGGCAGGTCCCATAATGAGCTTATATAAAAGCCCTCTTTGTGTTCGCATGACGGAGAGAGTTAAAAAAAAGTGTCCATAAGGCGAAAACAATTTAAAAAAACACAAAATTTTAATAAAACATATATTTTAAGAAATCGAATTAAACAATAATAATAATAATAATAATAATAATAATATCTGAAATAATAATATTATTATATTATTATTATTTCAGATGAATTTTAAAAAATAAAAAAAAAAAAAATGATAATAATTATAAACTTTCGAAATTTAATCTCAACGCCGTAGATCGTCTGCTAATGATTTTATTCGTTTTTGGTGTAGAGGTTATAGTTACCTTAGAAACTTATAAACAAGATTCATCTTTTTAAAGTTATAAGATTTATAACTTTACACATATAAATAATTAGTAAGTATTTGTTTATAAATAAAGAATGTACACAGTAATAACACAGAACTTTATTTTAAACGGTTTAATAAGTCCATTTAATTCGTAAATATATTATTAGGCCTAATAGCAGACATAAGTAGAAGGTAAATTATTCTTCGTATTAAACTAAATATGTTGTTAATAAGGATAAATATAATGCTTAATAATACATAATTCGATAAGAAATTATTAAAATGAATGTATTTAGATTAAATAGATTCAATACCAATGTTAAGGATTCAAGGTCAAGTGTAAATAAGGACCTATTTAATCCTATTTCCATATTAACATAGAACCAATCACAAGAATTGTTTTGAATTGAATAACATAAATCTTATTTAAAATTAGTAACACCACAATACACATCACGTTTCATTTATGTAAATTTTTGTACCGAAAACTCTCACCGAAGTATGATCAGACGGTATCATTGCTTTAATTGTTACTCGACTTTACGGGATTGTGTATCTAGACATCCTCCAACAATTCCTCGTTACTCAATTCACGAAGATGATCAGAAGTACAGTACTTCAACAACTGATTGTCTGGATATAAATTGGTTGGAGTGACCGATATCATGCCACCTCGTTAATTTTTTTCTCCTGAGGATTTGTTAAGGTACCTGCAACTTTGGCAGAACTTCGAAATCAAATTACTGTTGCAGTTGCTCGAGTAANATTTTAATTATATATATATATATATATTACACACACACACAGAGCCATCTAAAGCTTGATTTAGGCCTGGCGCATCAAGAGGGGAGTCCGAGAAGCCCTTGCACCCTCCAAAGAAAAGGAAAGAAACACTAAAAATTTTCCAAAAATCCTTTTCTAATTAATATCTTTTTACATTTATTTATATTGTATCGTGTCTTCTATTTTTATACTAATGAATTAGCAATCACATCATGCGGGAATTTTATTGAATTTACATTAAAAAGTTTTTATCTGTTTAACTTCACTCCCTCAAGATTAAATCCTGAGTGCACCACTGGCCTGAGGCTCTTTTGTTTTTATTCCCCCAGAATAAATGAAATATGTAAAATATTTCTTTATTAATAAATAGCAGTCTTAAAGATTTTTTTGTTAGTAAAAGTAACATTAATTTATAATAGTAGAAGGCCACTATTGGCCTGAGGGAAAATTCTGGAAACTCTGGCTCCCTCTCTTGATGTCCTGTGTATATGTTTTAACTTTTCTCCAGACTAGATATGTATAAATGATAATTACACACTTTGTTCCCCTTTTGTAATACATTATTATACTTTATTACATTCCAAAATTGGAACACTAAAGAGACTTGGGAGGTGATACAGAATGCAATAACTGTTGTTGTGAAAAGGTTTCGGCTACTTAACATGAATAATCATTTCTAATGAACGTATGGCATAGAGCAATACTCAGCTATACCTTTACCATTCTCATTAGGTGTTTACACAGTTGTTCACATTGAGATTAACATGCAAATTGCAACGTCATATGTGCATTGTCAATAGTGGAAATCAAGTAATTGGCAATGTGGATCATTTCTTCCCATTTCAATCACATGATATTAGCACCATATGGACTCACAGTGGGTAACCTTAAGTGGAGTTTCATCTATTGTTTTTATAAATATAAATTTCTTAACACAGAGAATAAAAATCAAAGGTATAAAACTTCTTCAGCACAATACCAATTAATGATAGATTTCATCATGAGTGCATGCAAGAAACTTTTTACAAATAAGTTGTTCATATATATACATTTCTTAATTTTACAGACATTATATTTGGTATAAATGATATTCAACAATATAATTTTAAAACAAAAGTAATAATCTTACATATGTTTCAATAAAATATGAATTTAAGTATATATTTGACAGTCATTTAGACTCAGGTAGCTTGCACCAACCTTTCAGTAAATGAGTTGTCAATGAAAGTGTCTTTCATAACAAGAATGTCATGAGGTTCAGTATCACATTTCTTGCTGATTGTTAAGTGATGTCACTTCACTCATTTATTGATGTTAATCAGTATCACCCCTGAAGATGATCTTAGTAACAGATCAAAGTCAGATCTTAGTCTATCAAAGTTATTTACTGGGATTTGAGGTTTTTAAAGATATATATAGTACTGTATATGTAAGAATCAAAATTTCAAAAGTAGATTTAGGAAGAGTATTAATTAATTAATTAAATTTAATAAGTATTTCTCTTTTATATAATGATAATTTAATTTATTTTGTGTGATATTACTAAAAAGTAAAGTTCTATATGTTCAAAAATTAGTAAATGCTATACTGAATTATATATATTTAAACATATATTAAATGCTACTTTACTAGAACTAATTGATATAAAACTCTTAAATTCCTGAGGGTAGTTCTGTGTGCTAGAACTTAAACAATTTTTTGATTTTTGGTATGTAGATCTATAGATTGTTTCATTAAAGATAAGCATGAAAATAGGATTTTTATATCTGTCAGCTTTGATAAAGCAATATTTTATAGTTGTTAAGTATTAAAAAGAGCAATTTTTTGTTAAATATTTAAATTAATAACATGAGTGCTTTGAAGTTTTATTAACATTTTATATAATGAGGACAGTTAGGTTAGAAATTGAAATAATTTATATTTTTTACCTTTATTATAATAATAATGAAAAATGAAATTATCTTCCAGCAATTAACAAATAATTTGAACAAATAAGTAGGGGAGCACCTATATTATTTTGGAATTTGAGTATCAAATTCCAAAATAATATATTAAAAAGCACAAATCATTAGAAATGAAATGTTTTCAATCTATTTATAGATCACCATCAGGATACACTCAAATTCCAAAATAATATAGGTGCTCCCCTACTTACAAACTGGTTAGGTTCCTGAGGTTTTGTCATAAGTTGAAAACTTACTTAGAAAGTACATTTGAATACAGAATAACCATTTATTGTTACTGTTTGATCTTCCAATGTACTTAATAGAATACATTATGTTCATTTAACTGCTTACCACTACTTAGTAGCAGTTGTTTCAAATGCTGTTTTTTTTCACCTAGTGCACTTAATTTTATAATGTCAAGTTTAGTTTCCATATTATTAGAGCCACACTTCTTGTATTTATCTCCATTGCCATATTTATTATTATGTTTTAGACACATTTTTGAAGCACTAATCATAAAAGTTTATAAAAATTGCAAATAGTAGTGAAAAATGCCATTACTCCAATGTTACCTATTTCACTGCCACCTCAAGAACAGTGATGGAATGTCAGAATTTATGCAAAAATGACAATATGCAATAGAAATGAATCCATATTAATTATTTATTAAAAATTTGTTATTTATTAATGGCCAAAGACTAACCTCAACACTACCCTATGACTCAAAAGGGAAAAGAATTTGTGTGAAATTTAAATTTTAGATATATGGTCAAATTGTAAGTCTGAAAGTTCATAAGTAGTGGAGCTCCTGTAATCTATACTAATATTAAAAAGAGGTAAAGTTTGTAAGTTTGGATGTAGGAGGTAATCTCCGAAACTACTCATCCAATTTCAAAAATTCTTTCACCAATATTTAGAATGGTCCTTCAGGGTGGACATAGGCTGTATATTATTCTGTTAAACATTCATATAAATTAAAAGATATCATCTAGGATTAAGACTTTTATGTCCAAGAGAAGGTTCTAACTCTGCCAATACAACGACCTAAGTTTGCTTTTCTGTGAGGATGAACTAAAGCAGATCACCTTCTATCTATCTGTGTAAATAAAAATGTAATGTTTGTTTGTTCCTACTGATTTCTTTGAAATTTTGACACAATGTTACATTCGAATATGTATGTGTTTTTAGATAATATACATGTCAAAATTCCCCCCACTGGAGGGAGATGGACAGGATTAAGGCTTACCGTGAAGAACTCTGCTTCTATTTATACTATTTTAGATGCAGTTTTTTGCATTTTTGATTGTGTTTTAGTAGGGTACGTCAAGAGAATGTACACTAAAAAGGGATTTTTTCGAAAAATCCCTCCCACGGGGGAAGTGTTATACATTTGTTATAGATACATTTTGAGCCACAACAACGCATGGCGGGGTCTGCTAGTTACTAATATAAAAGCTGCCGTGTGTGTGTGTGTGTGTGAATTCCTTATAACTCCTGCAATTTTTATCCAATCCAGGTGAAATTTTGGTTATATTCATTTTGTTCTGATGGAAAGTGTAGGCTACTTATTTTGTGAAAATTTTAGCCATAGAATAAATGTTTTATTGATTTGGGATTGGTGATCACACTTACTTTGCAGTGATGTTGATGTCAGTGACCTCATTTAGTTCATGCTTGTTGAGGGAATTTCCTTTAAGTTGCATTTTTAAATATTTTGGCAAATGGTATATTTTAAACTTACTTCATTAAATTTAAATTTTAAAAAAAGGTAGCCACATCATATCACTTCTATAAAAATAAAAAAAAAAAATTCTTTCCATAGTGACCAAGTGATGATCTACTATCCAATCAAAAGTAACAATCTAATGAGCTCATAATTTAGAAAATGTTATTGCTCGTCTAACTAACATTCATACAATTTATCTTTGTTTTATCAACAAGGAATTAAAAAAGACTTACTATTTTGTCAAAAAAATAATAAGAGTAAAATTGGTCAGGTAAATTCTAGATCTAAAAGAATAAAAACAGGCTGTAAAGTGTGACTTGAGCAACTTTGAGAAAGAATGGCTTTGTCAAGGGCTGCAGAAACAGCATCACAACATCAAGCTCAAGTATAAACTACTCAATTTGTAGAAATATTAGCAACTCTTCTTGAATTTCTTGAAATCTCTACTTTTTTCAATTTTTCAATCTCTATTTTCTCATAAAAAGTATTCTGTCATACTTGACGAGAGAATTTCTAGTTGAAATATAAGATTCAAAACAGTGACTACAAGTAGTCGTATATAAACATCATAAAAAATAAATTAAATATACAAAATAGAAGAAAAATACTATGCATAACAGAGTATTAACTGTAATTAAGAATACAACATAAGTACAAAGTTAAACACTTTAAAATGGTAAAAACTTCACAGAGTTAGATAGTAACAAATTTCCACTCAGCATACTTCTCATTCAACCATGATCCCTTTAATTTCTGCATTTATCAAAAAGATTGAGATATACAGGCAGAAACTGAACAGATCCTGCTTGAATGCAAAGTATGTAGAGTTGCTACCGATGGTATGTAAATTCATTATAACTAACTCCCTGAAATCAGGAAGTTAAGATATTTAAGATATTCAAACTTTACTTATCCTGTATATTTAATTTAAGTAATAAATGCACTAAATACTGGATAATATTCAAAACACTTACACAACCAAAAATCCAGCTTTTGAAACACAATGGTGGTGAAAACGAACATTTTCAATTGCTTTTAGCAATCATCTTCAAGTTAAAGGACTTATTTGGAAATGTATAACAGAATAGAACGTATGATGTAATGTAGTAATTTGAAATATAAAATAAACACCTGATTGGCTGTCAGGCGTCACATGTTTGTACTAGGATGTAAATAGCTTAGTTTGCTTTATATTTTAAATTACTACATTCCATCATATGTTCTATTCTGTTATACATTTCCAAATATGTTCTTTAACTTGAGGATGATTGCTAAAAGCAATTGAAAACATTTAATTTCTCCACTATTGTGTTTCAAGAGATGGATTTTTTGGTTGAATAATTATTTAATTTAATTTTTATGATGCTTTTGTGTGGTTATTTGTTTTTATTTCAATTATTATTTTGAAATGTTTTCATTTTTGAATTTGAGTGTATCCCAATGATGGTCTATAAATTGAAAATGTCTGGTTTTTTGTAATCTAGCACTTTTTGAGATATTGTATTTTAAGTGCATCAAATCATAGTTTAAAAATAAGTTTTAATAATCATTTAATATGGTATCTGAATTAAGTTTAATCTTTAGAGGTTTCACTATGGTATCTATCAGCTCAAAAAATCATGATGTAGTCATGGTTTTTGAATTGATAATAAACATAAGTATCATTTCATTTATTTATCTATTCCTGTCTTACAGGAAAGTATAACTTTTATTGATTCAATATGTTTTAAATGTTCTGTGTAGTGTATTTGGTCAATGTATATTTGGTCAATGGATCTCTTCTTGCTGCTCTTGATATAGCTTTACTTAAGTCTTATAAAATTAAGTAAATAATGAGACAAAGTATTATCTTTAAAAATATTTTAATAGGCTGTTTAGGATATTTTTTCCTTTAATAATCTGAAACCGTGCTTCAAAGTTTGTTGCTTCAAACACAATGAAGTGTTATAAATTAAGACACTTGTATTGAAACAGTGGATATCATCAAATTGAAGGAAGATGAAAGTAGCCCAACACTAAAACAACACATACAAGGAGAAAATACAAGTTGGCTGATGAGGGGCTTAGGAGCCCGAAACTTGTATAATTTCACACATATCAACTGAATAAAAGATGAGAAAACTGCCAAGTGTCTTAATTTATAACACTTCATTGTGTTTGAAGCAACAATATTTTTTCTTGTTTTTATCACCCAGTTGCCAAAACTAGATCTGAAATCAAAATAATTTAAAACTGGATATTTTAGAAATATAGTGAATTGTTAAATTCAAACAACACAAAATATTAAATACATTTCAGGAATCATCCTTTTATTTATTGAAATAAGAAAAAGGAAGGCTTCTGTAATGTATTTAGCATTTTGTGTTGTTTGAATTTAATTGTTAATGAATGGAATCAGTTTTTATTGTTGTTTTAATTGTACAAAATTAATGGTGATAAAAATTTAGGCTCAACATAAATTTGATGCAAATTCTAAATAGAAATTGTCGATATTTATTACCCAAAATATATAAAACATCTTAATATCTTTTGTTGAAAAAGATCTTAACTTGTTTCTGCATAAAAAAAATATATGTAAAAGTCATTAAAATCGACATTTTATCATTTAACTGTTATAAAAATTCTTAATAGATTTCCTAATTAGTTGAAGTTCTTAGAAATAGTTTATCTTTTATTATTTATATAGTATTTTCCTCACACATTTTTGACAAACAATTTATTTCAAATAAATCTGATAAATCCATCTAAGTAATAAAAAGAAATTATCAAGTTATTTATTTATTAGCTAGATTTATTTATTTGTATTACATTGTATAACTTGTCAATGTAGCTAAAGAATAAAATAAAAATTGTTGGTATAAACAAATGGATTGTGAAGTCATAAATCTATTATATAACAAAATAGTAAATCTTTACTTAGGTTTTCCTG
The DNA here is from genome assembly GCF_000671375.1 of Centruroides sculpturatus. Taxonomy (NCBI): domain Eukaryota; kingdom Metazoa; phylum Arthropoda; class Arachnida; order Scorpiones; family Buthidae; genus Centruroides; species Centruroides sculpturatus. Next base: position 58,330 of record NW_019385819.1, on the reverse strand, counting down.
TAATGTATGTTTTTGTCTAAGTGCCAAATGTACTTAAGAGAGGACTTTTCTAAAATAAGAAACAAAAGTAAGAGTTGTTGCTCTGAATTCATTTGTAAAACATTTCCTATAACATAAGTTACAATGGAAAATGGTATTGTATGAAACTTTATAACAAACAGTTTTATGTGCAGAACCTTTTATCCTGGTGAATTTTTATGAACACCATAAGTTAAGTGCTTTCAACAATAACATTTAGTAAAATAAACACATTAAAAATTAATAAATTCTTATATGATAAATATTATATTTTTAGATAAAAATTGATGAGATATTTCAGTGTAACTCTCCTATAATCTAAAAACAAAAAATTTATAGATAAAAATTAATATTTTATCGTAGTATATGACGAAACAATTGAAATTTTCTAAGCTAGATATTAACTCTAATGTATACACTTGAATAATCCCATTCTGGGTCTGTTTTTTAAATTTCTTTGGAATGTGGGTTTATTTAATCCCATGGGGATACCTGACTTTGAGTTTATATTTATTTTTTTTCAAAATTAATTTTTCTGTGTGTTTGTACCAGAGGCTACAGAGACTTAAATGAAAACCAAAAGATAATTCTAAAAAGTAACACAGATAACAAGAAATGCAGCACAGTAATTTACACAATTACAGTTTTGAATAGGTTATTTACAGTAATCTGTAGCATAGAAAATATGATTTAAATAAACCTACAGGTGGGTATATTAAGTATTGTGGATTTATTTTTTTAAATGCAACAGGGAATGTGAATTAATTTTGGCCCATGAAGTAATTTAAACCTCTAGGTCTAATTGTATGCATATTTTTAGTTAACTGTCATATAAAAAATATTAAGCTATATATATATGTACATTACAAATTTAAGTAAATATTAAATGAGATAAAATAAACTATAACATTATCATGATAAATGTATAACATACTGAACTATAACATAATTTACATTAAAATAGTCTATACGGTAGAGCCTCGATTATCCGACCCCCGATTAACTGACACCTCGGTTAACTGACCGTCCTAATTGGCAAATTTCAAATGTCCGCTAGTGATGTGGCACTACAATATTTGGCTATGTCTTGGCTACTTTAATATTATTTTTACGTGTTTTAGCTGGCAACACTCATTCGACCATGAAAGGGAGCCAGTATTTAAACGAGGCTTAATTTTCTAATTTTTAACGATAGAATAGCGACGATTATTATTTTAAAAAATTTTTGTTAGGCTTAACATCGATGAAAATTCAACGCAAAGTAGGTTAATAGCGATATACTAATATACTAATTACATGGGATATAATAACATACTACACTAATAATGGATTTTTTCATACTTTTCGGTTATCCAACTTTCAATTATCCGACCAACCCCAGTCCCCAGTTGAGTCGGATAATCGAGGCTCTACTGTAGATTCTTTGTTCAACATAGTGCCAATTATCTGAATTATCAATTTAATGAATCACTACAGTCATAGAATACAGGCTTGATCTTTGACATATGAACCCTCATTTTCTGAGTCATTCTAAGTGATCGTTATTCTGTGTCTATTCTAGTCTGTTTCTAACCATTGTCATCATCACATGTTAATGTTCAGTTGTGTCCTATTTCATTTTTCAAATCCATTCTAATTTTTATAGGAATTAAAATAGTTACATGTCATATAAACAAAAATGTGTTGTCTGATAATGGCAAATAACAAATAAATACTATGCATAGCATCCTTTTAATCCAAAAAAATTTTTCTTGGTAGACGATCTCACAGCTTTCTGGTCAGAAAATTACGGTTTTATTTCAAAAATTGAACTACAAATGCATTTCGGGTTGGTTTAACTTTTCAACCCCTCTTCAGTGCTGTTCAAAAAAATATATATACAAACTGTAATTAAGGACACAGCATTATTTAAATATCACGTAAAAAGATTTTTACAAAACAAACACATATCACATAAGGGCAAATATTAAAAATTCTATTTCTGTATTTTTATCTTATCTTCCATATGTATATATAACATTCTATTATATTACAAAAAAAATTTTTTTTGGATTAAAAGGACGCTAAACATAGAAATTGAATAAACAGCAACCATACTATATTAACAAATAATTAATTTATAGAAGAAAAAACAAACAGGTTAAAAAAATTCTTAAAAAGAGTTTTTAATAATTATTATAATGGTTCTTTATAGCAGTATTATAATTATTTTTGAGGATAAGAATATTTTTTACTTTAATCTGATTATCTGAACTTCTGATTATTCAAAGCACTTTTATCACAAATTAGTTTGGATGATCAGAATTCTGTGTATTTTTAATAATAAAAAATCTGCATATTTTATTGTATTTAAATATATTTATTTTTTAAAATAAGTTTTCTTATGTAAAGTGTTTTCTAAGATATATTTTTTGGAATTTTTTAATTTTATTTAAAACATAACAGTTGAGTTTATTTTATACTATGCTATTCAATTTTTTTGTAATATTAGGATTTAAGTTTCTTGTTTAGTTGTTTAACATGGAAAATAATGATATCTGTATTCTGTTGCACTATAAAATGATATAAACAAAATGTTTTGAAGACTTTTGTATCAGGTTGTAAAGGTGAAATTTAGACATTATGAATTTTTAAAAAATGACTGGAAAAGAAATGTTCTAGAACATTTGATATGTTATATGCTATCTACCAGAAAGTAATTGGACACCCCTGCAAACAGTGATATTTGCTATCTTAATACACATCATGGCCGCTGCAGAATATTGAGTGGGAAAGAAAATCACATTGGTCGCATGCAAAATGCACACAGTTCGGAGCTGTCTGATTTTGAAAAAAGTGTAATCATTGGTAATCACAGAAATGGCCATTCCATACGTGACATATCCAGCGAGCTGAAGTACCAAAAATCAACAGTGTGCTACATGATTCACAAGTGGAAGGTGAGCTGTAACTGTCAGAATAAGCCCCGACCAGACAGGCCCACAAAACTGGGAGTTAGAGACCAACGGTGCTCTCCAGAGAAATTTGGAAGAACCACACCCAAACGAAGGCTCACAACTGTAGGGAGTTTCAAATGGCAACTGGGACTTGTTTTGATGAATACCATCTGTAAGGAAGCCCATCTGCTCAATTATCATGGACGTGCTGCTGTCCATAAGCCTTTCATTACCAGGACCAACAGCGCTGCTCGGCTAGCTTGGTGCAAAGAATGTAGAGAGTGGACTGTAGAACAGTGGAAACAGGTTCTCTGGAGTGACGAATTCAGGTTCACCCTCTTCTGTTCGGATGGCAGAATCTGGGTTTGGTGTCAGACTGGAGAACGCCTCTGGTTCGGCATAGTACACAGCCACCAGTGTGAACTGAGTATAACCCACTAAACCCAACATAATAATAATACTCTGTTTGCTTGCTGTCATCATAAATGCATTACATTCTCTAATAATTTGGAGTTTAAATTTAAACTGCCCTTTATATTCAGATTTTCAGATACTTAGCATAAGTGGATTTAATATTTCAAATTATTAAATTTTCTATCAATCTAATTACAAGTATTTCCAGATATTTTAAATGAGAAGTTGATGTGCAATATATCATATGTGCCCTATCAAAAATGACATCAACATTCTGGTCAGAGGCAAAGACCACTAAGGCACTTGTAGTAGGCATTATCAGACTGAGTCTTGATGATCTTTGATCCTGGTATGGAGTGATCTATACATGGCACCAATATATTCAAAGGAATGATCTATCCTGTTATATCAAGGTATTGAGTAAAGACCTGGAAGAGTAGTTTCATTTGCAGGATCTACATCATTCCTGGATAAGGAAAATACATTCTGGCTCCTTTTATAAGCAATTCAAAAGTTGGAGCATTGAGCTATATCTTTGAAGATCCTGTTCAAGAGTTTGCTGTAGGTGACTGTACAGCTTAGTCTTCTCAGAGCTGGAACTTAAATGAGAATAATAGCAATGTATCAATGAGGAGATAAAGCTGGGTCAGTATCTTAATATGGTAGCAATATAGTAAATGTGTGTTATTTTCCACTACCTAAGAGATGTTCTGGAAGAGGTCCTTATAAAAAAAACAAGGGCTTTCCCTGCTAGTCTCTTTTTAAGGATGTTGAAAGCAGCCGATTTGTAAGTTGGTGGACTGTGAGATGTTGGGGGAATATAAGTGGATTGTGAGACACTTTTTGATAAACCTCAGTAGTCAGAGCGCCATCATTGAAAGTAATGAGGACATCAAGGAAATGGACACAGCAGTCCTTCTTCTTCTGTCTGTTTCATATGGAGATTCTAGCTTTAGTTGCTCTTTCTCCGATAGACATCGCCTATCAGTTAAGTGAAGCAGCCTGAGTGATTGATATAGCATTCCAGCATCGCCTAATGCTGGCGATGGGTGATGGAGGTAGTAGACCAATATATAGGCATCAAAGAGTGAACTAAAGTCATATTTAAAGACAGGGTGTTGCCTAGATTATTTCGGGCCCTTGTATATTCTGGGCAGTAAAGCAAGTAGTGTAGTGTCATTTCCCTAGTGCCACAATGAGGACAATTCAGCAAGTCGCGTAGACTCTGTGTAAAGAGAAATGCATGCAGAGGGCCATCTCCGTCCTGAGATTGGCCAAGAGGGTTTCCACATGACAGGACGATGTGCAACTATAATCCCAGGAATCAAAAGGGTGAATATGATTGCGATGCGACCTTTATTGTGAAGGGCCACCGACTAAGTGTCCGTCAGTGTCCTAATCGAGATTTCCCATATGGACTGAGTGAGGTCTTGTGACATGAGAGGGTTCCTGATGGATCCACAAAATGGACTGCTTTGTCAGCAGCTTCATTGATCAATATATGTGTGTGGCCTGGAGTCCACGCAATGACTATGGGCTCCATGTAAGAGGTAATGGCTGCCTTGAGGTCAGTGATTACCGATGGTGAAGTAAATGAGACATTGGCCACAGCCTGGAGGACACTGCAGCTGTCAGAGAAAATGACTGTGGGCCTTTCAAGCAGGGCACTAATTTGAATCGACCGCTTTATCCCCGGGCCTCTGTCCTGAAAATACTGCAATATTCATTAAGGGACCAGGCTTTGGTCTTATGACTGGACAGGAGTGCCACTCCAATTGCAGTCCAGGTTCGAGATTTTAAAGCGTCTGCCCCCAGACACTTTAAAATCGCGATGGCCGGGCTGGTAAAGCCAGCCCGGCCATTTATGATGACGGTCGCCCAGAACCAGTCATACACGACATACAGCAAGTTGGTGGACATTGTAGAGTAGTCATCGATGCTGATGCAAGGACAGACTTTGGTTGGGCGAGGTAGTATATCCTGCTGGCGGTATATGTGTTTAATTGGCAGGCGTTCCCGCTGAAAGTAAGATAAGATGTGGAACACGTAGGGAATGCCACCAGTAAAGTCCAAGCTGTTAGCTGTGTGGAATAGATTATGAAGAGGGCTATAAGTCCCTCTTGAGAAATGCCTTAACCTCGTGGCTTTGTTTATCCACAAAGGATAAATGAGCATAAATATTCTGTAGGTAAGAACATCGATAGTACTGTTCTGGTGGCATTTGCCAAACAACAGGATGTAACCGTATAAGTATGTAGGTAAGAACATCGATAGTACTGTTCTGGCGGCATTTGCCAAACAACAGGATGTAACCGTATACTGGGATCGTGCAGCGATCGTTAGGGCCACGAGATCATTACAAGCGGTGAAGCATCTTGAAAAAATAGAAATACATAAAGCGCATATAGCCACGGAATGTATTAATCACAGAGATGCAGAAGGTTTGGCAACTGCTTGGAAGTCATTTTATACTAACACAAGTTAATACATGTATCCATGATGATGGCATTATTATTTATTTAGGTTTATTTATTTATTTATTTATTTATTTATGTGTGTATGTGTACAACAGCATACTCAGGATTTAATCTTGAGGAGCCGAGTTGAACGAATAAACTTCNTGAATTATTCGTGAATATTACAAGGTCTCTGTAAGTCCGCACGAAAAATATATAAATTTTAAGTTTAGCGGTAGACCAACACACAGCTGTTAGCTAATGACTTCTCTTTATTTAATTACTGTAGATGCATTTTGGTCCTATTAAGGGACCCTCTTCAGTACTATAAAATATAAACATTTTTAATAAGCCCTTTTGCAAGTAAAAATATCAATATAACAATTAACACTTTAGTTTTACATTACCATTTAGAATACACAGCTTTGATTATCCATTCCATTAACACTTTCATCCATATCATATGTTTAGGTATTATAGAACGTATATTCTTATTTAATTTCAAGGTCTTAGGTGTGTACTCATCTCTTAGAAAGCATCTAAAATAATCTATATCATGTCTTAATACTTCCACTCGCTTGGTGAGGTTCATTAGTTTTTTTGTCATATCCTTTTTATTTTCACAAATTTTAATTAAATTTCTTATGACTGCTGTTAATATATGAATATTACAAGGTCTCTGTAAGTCCGCGGACTTACAGAGACCTTGTAATATTCATATATTAACAGCAGTCATAAGAAATTTAATTAAAATTTGTGAAAATAAAAAGGATATGACGAAAAAACTAATGAACCTCACCAAGCGAGTGGAAGTATTAAGACATGATATAGATTATTTTAGATGCTTTCTAAGAGATGAGTACACACCTAAGACCTTGAAATTAAATAAGAATATACGTTCTATAATACCTAAACATATGATATGGATGAAAGTGTTAATGGAATGGATAATCAAAGCTGTGTATTCTAAATGGTAATGTAAAACTAAAGTGTTAATTGTTATATTGATATTTTTACTTGCAAAAGGGCTTATTAAAAATGTTTATATTTTATAGTACTGAAGAGGGTCCCTTAATAGGACCAAAATGCATCTACAGTAATTAAATAAAGAGAAGTCATTAGCTAACAGCTGTGTGTTGGTCTACCGCTAAACTTAAAATTTATATATTTTTCGTGCGGACTTACAGAGACCTTGTAATATTCACGAATAATTCAATTTTGGGTATCATTTGTGAACTTGATGATTGGAGCTTAATGTGCTTCAGGCCTTTGAAGATCACATTTTCCTTTATTCCAGATATATGGTATCATGATTTAATTCTGGGGTAACCAGATGGCGAGGGATGGACTAACATAGATCAAACCACCTATGAATATTTGAGGATCTCAGTCAGACATGAACTCAGATGTAAGTGAGCATAAATTTGCTATTTTGATATTGACTTGATTTAATCTGATCTGAGCTGCAATGTGTGTAAAATGTTCACATTGTAATCAAATATTTAATATACAACTATCCATTTAATCAAATATAGTAATATTGTAATCAGATATAGTAATATACAACTATCCCTTTATTATTTAAATGGATAGTTGTATATTTTCCAAATTAAATCTGTATTGTATTTTTAAATCATTTAATAATAATAAATCTTATGAATTAAGACTTGTTAATAAAGCTTTTTAAATTTTTCAAATTGATTTTCTTTAGGCAAAAAATTTATAAATCTAGTGCTTTTGGACAGTACACTGTATCTTCACATTTACTTCTGATAGCCTGAAAACACTAGATTTTATTATAAGATTTTTGCCCCTAAGAAAGCAATTTGAATTACATATAAAAAAAAAGTGTGTGTGTGTGGAAAGCTATAGTATTTTCAGGCAATATACTCAACCTTTAATTGATTCCTAATGATGATTGTATTACTTGAAAATGATAATTTTCTTAGAAGACTGTTGGCCTAAAACAGCAAGTTTTAATTGGATCTGACAAATTCTCTTTCTTGAAAAGGAATTTATCAGATTTGAACTTTATCCAAATGCATGAATTTCAGTCTTATACAAAATGCTAATTGAAACAAATAGAATTTTATTTTAATAAAACTATTTGTTGTATATGTTATGGACAAAGTGATTAATATGGGCATTATTCATAATGACCAACAAAATTGGACATTGTAATAAATTTCAATAATTTATCAAATTGACCGGTGATTATGAATACTGCTACCATCTAGTCGGGCAAAGTGATAATAATACGTTGAGGAGTGATCATCCGACATACGTTAGCCAATCAGAACTTGCATCTTACTTGCTCATGTGTATTGCATTTAGTACCGAATTTTAAATTTATGTGACTAGTAGTTAATCATTCTTCTTTGACAAAAGTAACGATCATGGAGGAATCATTAAGTGTTATGAATAATTGCTTCAACAACCGATTAAACGAGTTAATAGCAGAAAAAGGTGACAACAATCAAATTTTTACAAAATCAGCATATTTGTCAATGATACAAAAAGTGAGAGTCAAAAATGAAAGTTACTTCTAAGTTACCGGAAGAATATCAGCGTTTACGTAGATATGACATTGTATCTATCGGAAATTTAGAAAAATTAATTATGCCTGTAAAAGAAGGTAATGCGATTAAATATTACGTTCACATGGAAGAAATATTTCAGATATTGCACGATGCCCATATTGCTATTGGACATCACGGTAGAAACCGCATGGAAAAAGAATTAAGTACGAAATATAAAAATATTACAAGAGAGATGATCATAATTTATTTGAACTTGTGTGAAATCTGTCAGAAAAAAAGAATATTCCTAAGAAAAATCTAAATCAGGATGTTATTAGTATTACAGAATTGGTGAATGAATAAGAAACAATCCACACAATTGATCCAAAAATAGAAGAAAAAATAAGAAGTGTGTCTAAAACAAGGGCTTTGTTTAATCTTAAAATGCAAGCAGAAAAAATGATTAATACATCAAATTCCAAATACACAGCAGCTAATGTTGGTGATACAGTAAGGATTTGTGTATCTGATGTAGATTGAGCCCGCAGTGATGGAAAAAATATTTTAGGTGTCGTTGTTGCGGTTAAAGATAAAAACCTTTACAAACTGGGTACCAGTTTGTAAAGGTTTTTATCTTTAACCGCATATTATCTTTAACATGGCATATTAAATCTATTATATTCCAGAAACCAATTTGCAGTTTGTAAAGAAAACTTCATTTCTGTTGGAGATGTACCGGGTGCAGAAATTTCGCTTAGAAAATGTGCAAGAATGTCATCGATTTCTGAAGGCCACAACTATAGTTTATGCTGCTGAAAAATTGGTTGAAAATCTAATAGATGCAAATGCTACCAAAGAAAAAAAATTATGTACAGTAATTCCAAATGTCATGAAAATCTTAATTGCTCAAATAAATAAACTAAAAAACATTTAATTTTTTATATAATTTATACCAAAAATTGTTAATAATACTTTTCGTTAATATTAGTTTAATTAATATAGTTAATAGTACTTTGATATAATTTACAAAAAATAAATATTTCTAAATGAAATAAGTGGAGTTTTTTTAATCAAATTTAAAATTCTGTACTAAACGCTGTACGATACGCACACGCAACTCAGCGTGCCGATTGGCTAGCGTATGTCAGATGATCACTCTTCAACTTATTATTATCACTTTGCCCGACTAGGTGATAGCAGTATTCATAATGACCGGTCAATTTGATAAATTAATCAATATTTATCAAATTGACACTGCCCTCCCTATTTGGTCATTATTCATAATGCCCGATTAATCACTTTGTCCATAACATATATATGTTGAATTAATAGTAATCATATTTACTTTTTTTTTAAGGTTTAAGATGGCTGAATGAAGTGAATTTTGGTATTTCTTCATTGGTGTTTTGATCATTTACAGGTATGCAGAAATTTTTTCATTTTAATTTAATAGTTTTTAATTCTAATTTATTCTTTCTGATTCTTACAATAATTAAAAATTAAGTTTGTTTTGTAAATGTGAATGAATTAAAAATGTAGTAATTTAATTTCATTATAAAATAATATAAGTTACATTTTATTATAAAGGCATGTAAGTTTTAAATAAAAAGCATTAAGTATTCTGTGTCATATAAAACTACAGATCAGAATCAGAGCTTGTAAAATTATCATTATAAAATTATAAGAATATTAAACATTCTTTAAAAATTACATCATAATGAATTGATTAAAAGATTTTTCATTTTAAAAGTTGTTTAGTTATTGTGACATTGTTTCAATGCTGAGCTGCAATTTATAATCATATTTTAATTTTAAAATCATGTAACTTCCAGTCTAGACCAGAAGTTTTATATATAGATAGTCAGGGTCTATAATACCTAATCTTTCTATATCTGGTTTTGATTTTCATCTAATTTCATTCTTGAGATTAATGAAGGGACAGATGGACAACAGTGAGAATCAATAGAATTGCAATTTTTAAATTGCAGCTCAAGTAGGGATGTACTGTACAGTTGTTTTACAAGGTGAGCTAAATAAAATATCTAAGGTAAATTGTTTTTAGTTTTTCACAATATTTTTAAAATAACCATGGTCTGGTATATATGGTTAACTATTATCTTTCTGGAAAATGGCTGTTTGCAGCCCTGTCATAAAAGGCAGCAAATGAGAGTGCAGAATTTCCTGAATGTACTGATATGCCATCAGTGTCAGATGTGCAGATGACCAACTGTTGTAAGAGATGATTTTCCAGATTAGCCTGCCTGCAGTCAGGTAATGTGTAGCTCAGCAGGAAAGGTGGGATTGAAGCAGTCATTAGTGATTCTCCAAACTTTAATGTGATTGTCGTCTGTTAACAAACAGAACTAAGATTTGTCTGTAAAAGTGTCAAAATGACCCAGAAAGCAGAAAATTTGGCAAAACAGCCATCTTGCTTCCCTCAACTCAGTGTTGTGGCTGAATTAATTTTTGTATAAACCTTTGTTAATCTTGAGTGTAAATGTAATTTAGAACATAAGTTTAAGTATGTTTGTTTTTTTTTGACAAGTAATAAATAAATTTTAAATAAATAATCTAATATCATTTAAAAAACATTAGTGGTCTTTTTGCTTATTATAAATAAATCTAAGAGTATGAAATTAATTTCATTGTTTTCTTAATTTTAGTACATAGAATGGGTAATACCAGCTCAGGTAAACGTGAAAGGGGCTATTCACTTGATCCAGATGGGGCTCCATCTTCACCTGGGAGAGATGAGAAAGCATTTGAATTTGGAGCAAATACAAACAAGAAAAAATTCTTATATCAGTCATCTCTTGATGATAGTGATGATTTTGGTTCATTTAAAGTAAGTTAAATTTATTAATTTTTATGATCATTTAAAAGATATTAAAATATTACTGANATAAACAGATTTTACTTTAATTTTAAGTTATTTTTATATTAATTTGCATCATAATATATGTTAAATAACACAAATGTATGCATGCAGAAATGTAAAGTTCATTTTTTGTGATAAAGACCCTGGCTCTTCTGAAATTCTTGTTTTTGCGATAAAGTCGTGTAGTTTCATTTTTCACTTTCTTTTTCTTTCCTAAAGTAAATGTTGGTATCAGGAGATCGCATCCAAAACGCCTCGTTTTGCTTTTGCACTCCTTTCAAAATCTGGATCATTTGCTACAATTTGATCAACGATTTTGGTTATCATTACCAAACTTTTACTAAGGAAATCTGTAGAGAAATTCTTTGGGTAGAACTGGAAAATAGTGATTCTGAAAACTCTTTGTTTTCAGATTAATATTTTCCAGTTCCACATGAATTTCTTGTTCTGCCAGTTCTTAAAAGTTGTCCTTGGTAAGGCTCTCACCAGAAACCTGCAGTAACTCCTAAATATATACTGCTCATCTACATCTAGTCCTGCTGAATCGATTAGGTTGACAATTTGGTCAATAGGCTCTTCTCATTGAGAATTCTTGAATATCTTCAGCCATAAATTTTTTCACACTCCGTTCATGCATTTATCAGTTAATTCTTGCCATGCCAAGCCAATATTGCCTATGGCATCGATGATGATATATTTTTTCCAAAATTGCACCAAACAAACATAGATTTAAATAAAGTACACCTTTTTGCTACCTTTTTCTGATTGGTTCATGTTTGTAAATAATTGTATTATGTACAAATTAATAAAATGCCACAATAATTTAAATTGGTGTAAATTTTGAGCTTTTTTTTAGGCTTTGAGCAGACTGCATTATATCGAGTCAGCATTAAGTGAGGCAGCGTTAAGCAAGGTCTTACTGTATTTAAAATAATAATATATTAAAAACAAATAATTTAGTAGTAACTAGTTAAATGTAGTTAAATTAGTATTTCTAAATATTGCCATAAAACAGTAAATTGTTAGTGCTGAAAGCAAACACAGTTGATGAAATACTAAAAATGCTATTAATAAACAAATCATAATTTTAGGCTTTATAAAGCATAGGATATTCAAAAAATAAAAAAAATAATAACCAATCAGAAGAATTGCATTTTAGATGAAGTATGTTGAACTCTTTCCTTCAGTAGTTTGCTGATTGTTCTGACTGTTAAGTTATTTTACCATTTTTATTCTGTTCTGTAATGGCATTTTTTCTATTATCTTAGGAATTGTCATGTTCATATACTAATTAACTATTTATAACTAAATTCATTAACAAATTCATAAATTTAATTAGTATCTGAACAAAATTATGTGTCAAAGTCTCTGTAAATACTGGTTATTGTTTTAATGTTCAGTTTTATACAACAAAACAATTTTTGAATGGATTAATCATCTGGGTAGTGTTTGAATAATTTTTTTCTGTATTCTTTAACATTTTGTACTAAGTCAAATGTGATGAAATTAAAAAAATAAGAGAAAAATTAAACATTTAAAAATTATTATTACTGAAGTATTATGTAATTTTGTGTTTACAAATAACTATTCTTTCATGAACATTTTTAGGATTTACAGAGTTTCATTTTTCAAATTTTAAGAATCTTGTCTTTGCATATTACTTCTTATAAATATAAATATGGATACATAACAATTTAATGGAAAAAAACTGCATTTTGAGTTTTATTTTGAAGATATTAAAATTTTATTCTGAACTTTCAGAATGAAAGTATTTATGGAGTATGTTAATAATTAAATGTTTTCATTTGAGCTTTTGTATTGAAACTAATTTTGAATAATAAAAGTAAAAGTACTCATTGTTTTTATAGAAATAAGAAATAAAGATTTGTTATGGTTTCTGAATTTAACATTTTTTCCTAATAGTATTAAAATACTCATAAAGAATACAACATATTGCATAAGATATAATGTAGATCTTTACGTGAAATTGCTTTCAAATCCAAAAATAGCTTTTTTATCATATAGCTTATCTTGAAAATTCATCAAAAATGATTAAATTTTGGGAAAAATTTATAAAAATTGTAAAATTGAAATATATTTTGAACTTACTGTCCAGTTCTTATCAATATATATTTTATTCAAATGGCCCATACAATGCAACTTATAAAATAATAATTTTATAAATTAGAAGTCCAGAAAGGTTTGCTATTATTTTGAAGAAATTTATGAGCAAGAGAAATACAAATCTTCATCGTCATTGTTATTTGTCTTGACAAAAACAATATAAATGATTCAAAAATATTAATACAGTAAGACCTTGCTTAACATGGGGGATACGACATGGTTCCTAGGCGACAAAGTGCTAAACGAAACAGCATTAAACGAGGTCATTTTAAAATAGAGTAAATAGGGAAAGGGGAACATGTGACCAAAAATAAACAGATTTTACTTTAATTTTAAGTTATTTTTATATTAATTTGCATCATAATATATGTTAAATAACACAAATGTATGCATGCAGAAATGTAAAGTTCATTTTTTGTGATAAAGACCCTGGCTCTTCTGAAATTCTTGTTTTTGCGATAAAGTCGTGTAGTTTCATTTTTCACTTTCTTTTTCTTTCCTAAAGTAAATGTTGGTATCAGGAGATCGCATCCAAAACGCCTCGTTTTGCTTTTGCACTCCTTTCAAAATCTGGATCATTTGCTACAATTTGATCAACGATTTTGGTTATCATTACCAAACTTTTACTAAGGAAATCTGTAGAGAAATTCTTTGGGTAGAACTGGAAAATAGTGATTCTGAAAACTCTTTGTTTTCAGATTAATATTTTCCAGTTCCACATGAATTTCTTGTTCTGCCAGTTCTTAAAAGTTGTCCTTGGTAAGGCTCTCACCAGAAACCTGCAGTAACTCCTAAATATATACTGCTCATCTACATCTAGTCCTGCTGAATCGATTAGGTTGACAATTTGGTCAATAGGCTCTTCTCATTGAGAATTCTTGAATATCTTCAGCCATAAATTTTTTCACACTCCGTTCATGCATTTATCAGTTAATTCTTGCCATGCCAAGCCAATATTGCCTATGGCATCGATGATGATATATTTTTTCCAAAATTGCACCAAACAAACATAGATTTAAATAAAGTACACCTTTTTGCTACCTTTTTCTGATTGGTTCATGTTTGTAAATAATTGTATTATGTACGAATTAATAAAATGCCACAATAATTTAAATTGGTGTAAATTTTGAGCTTTTTTTTAGGCTTTGAGCAGACTGCATTATATCGAGTCAGCATTAAGTGAGGCAGCGTTAAGCAAGGTCTTACTGTATTTAAAATAATAATATATTAAAAACAAATAATTTAGTAGTAACTAGTTAAATGTAGTTAAATTAGTATTTCTAAATATTGCCATAAAACAGTAAATTGTTAGTGCTGAAAGCAAACACAGTTGATGAAATACTAAAAATGCTATTAATAAACAAATCATAATTTTAGGCTTTATAAAGCATAGGATATTCAAAAAATAAAAAAAATAATAACCAATCAGAAGAATTGCATTTTAGATGAAGTATGTTGAACTCTTTCCTTCAGTAGTTTGCTGATTGTTCTGACTGTTAAGTTATTTTACCATTTTTATTCTGTTCTGTAATGGCATTTTTTCTATTATCTTAGGAATTGTCATGTTCATATACTAATTAACTATTTATAACTAAATTCATTAACAAATTCATAAATTTAATTAGTATCTGAACAAAATTATGTGTCAAAGTCTCTGTAAATACTGGTTATTGTTTTAATGTTCAGTTTTATACAACAAAACAATTTTTGAATGGATTAATCATCTGGGTAGTGTTTGAATAATTTTTTTCTGTATTCTTTAACATTTTGTACTAAGTCAAATGTGATGAAATTAAAAAAATAAGAGAAAAATTAAACATTTAAAAATTATTATTACTGAAGTATTATGTAATTTTGTGTTTACAAATAACTATTCTTTCATGAACATTTTTAGGATTTACAGAGTTTCATTTTTCAAATTTTAAGAATCTTGTCTTTGCATATTACTTCTTATAAATATAAATATGGATACATAACAATTTAATGGAAAAAAACTGCATTTTGAGTTTTATTTTGAAGATATTAAAATTTTATTCTGAACTTTCAGAATGAAAGTATTTATGGAGTATGTTAATAATTAAATGTTTTCATTTGAGCTTTTGTATTGAAACTAATTTTGAATAATAAAAGTAAAAGTACTCATTGTTTTTATAGAAATAAGAAATAAAGATTTGTTATGGTTTCTGAATTTAACATTTTTTCCTAATAGTATTAAAATACTCATAAAGAATACAACATATTGCATAAGATATAATGTAGATCTTTACGTGAAATTGCTTTCAAATCCAAAAATAGCTTTTTTATCATATAGCTTATCTTGAAAATTCATCAAAAATGATTAAATTTTGGGAAAAATTTATAAAAATTGTAAAATTGAAATATATTTTGAACTTACTGTCCAGTTCTTATCAATATATATTTTATTCAAATGGCCCATACAATGCAACTTATAAAATAATAATTTTATAAATTAGAAGTCCAGAAAGGTTTGCTATTATTTTGAAGAAATTTATGAGCAAGAGAAATACAAATCTTCATCGACACACAGACACTTACCAATAGGGTATCATGGCCTTATTTTTAGAAAAATTTTTTTAAATATCTTAAAATAAGAAAAAAAAAGCACGGACACATGTGTTAGATTAAATTAATATTTTTAGTTTAGTATTGTAAAAGAAAGTGATTAAATCATTCAAAGAGAAAATCTTTTGTTTAGAATTCCTTTGATGGCTTTATAATTAACATATTTATCCCTTATTTTGATTAGAATGTGAATTCCAAATCTGTACTAAATATTTACAGGTTCATCAAAAATATTTTTTTGACATTACTTAAATATACTATCAATAAAAATAATGAGTACTTTTGCTTTTATTATTCACAACGTTTTCAAATTAGGTTTAGTATAAAAGTTCAAATCTCAAATATTTAATCATTAACATACTCTGTAAATAACAAATATTTTATTTTTCTGCTTATTGGAGTCACAAAAACCAGAGTTTTACTTGAAGTACTAAGCATTTTTGGACCTATAAGTATGTGTTCCTGTCCTCTGAGACTGAACAGAGTAGTTAAACTATGTTTTTCATGATTCCAATAAGCAGAAAAACAGAATGCAAAACATTTAAATTTAAAGTACAAATAGTATGTACAGTACATCTGCAAGATTAAAAAAATTGCTAGAGTGATAGAAACACTTTATAAATGATTCTTCATCTACATTCTAATTTTATATGCTGTTATTGTGTTATTTTTAAAAAATGTTTTCATTATTAATAGTCTCAAATGTTTATTTTTCATAAGACCATTTTTTACTCTGAAATAATAAAAGAGAAGCATTTGTGTGTTTATAGTATTTTCAGTTTTAATACACAACCACTCCTTACTTAATGACTTAGTTTTGTTCCTATGACTAGTTCCATTTGTTAAGCAAATTGGTCATTAAATGATGAGCTTAATTGCTTTTATTTATTCTAGATAAAGAGAAGGTTTTAAAGAAACTCCAACTTGATAACTTTGTATTAATTTGCATCTCCTACATATTACAGAATGTAAAAATACACTAAGCAAAAATTGTAAAAATGATGTAAATTAAATTCTGGTAACACAGCATCAGATAAACTGGCATGTCCAACTTGTCTTTGGGGGCACTGAGTATTTGTCTGTATTTATATATATTTAGGTATCCAGTTAATTAAAATTGTGGTCTTTACACCAAAACCAAAACTAAAAGTAAAAATAATAATAAATTAATTAATTATAATTAAAATGAAAATCAAATCAATTTGAAACATAATATTTAAGAAAGTGTGGATACTTGTTGTCTGTCTTGGGTGATTTGGTTATATTTCATCCAGGCAGTCAGATTTGTGTGTGTATTTATAGCCCTTCTTTGTAAAGTGTTAGTTTTGGTTTCAGTTGGAGGTGATGGAGCATTTTGCTTTTAATAATAATAATAAATATAAATACTTAATATATACAATAGATATATAATATAAAATAGATATAGATAAAAATGTACTGTACAAAGCACACAGTGAGATTAGTGTGTTCTTGTTTTAAACCAACCAAGGGTAGGAATATATAACATCTACTGCACACCGGATTGTATAAATAGTCTGGAAAAATTGAAATGGCATGTAAACAATCATAAAAGGCAAATTTGTACAGTTTTACATGCAAAGATATGTAAAATTGTGTCCATGAAATTGAAAAAAACTCAGAAAAAATTTCATTGTTCAATAAGTCAACATATTTGATAACCCAGCACCATATTGGTCCTGACAATGCCTGGTTAAGAAAGGGGGATTCCTCATGCTGGAGAGCTGGTTGTAAGTCTGAGTGGTTATTAAACAACTAAGTCATTAAATGGCCATATATAGCAGCTTCAATGGCTTTAAACCACTCATTGAAGCCATGTCCTACTTGCAAAATGTTTCCAAAAAAAAAAAACTATATTCTTTTAATAAAATAGAGGAAAAAGGGAAAAAGGAATGTAACAAATCAATAAAGGAAATTGAAACAGAAATAATAGAATTGCCTTCTATTTTCACATAAACCAAAAGAGAATGGAAGTAAGTGATCAGTAATGTGCAAAGTATTGTGCATCAAATTAATTTAGTGTTATTTCCTCTTCTTTTTTCAACTTTATAAAATAAGAATTTGTGCAGATGATGATTCTTTACTCTGTTTTGTTTATTTCATTGAAAAGTTTTTTAGTATAGGCACTTGTAACCATAACTTTACTTTCACAGATTGTAATTTCTTGTTTGTTCTGTTTTTCTGTTGTTTCAAAAAACTTTCTGAATATGTATTATTCAGTAGTTTTTCAGAAGATTTTACATTTTTTTATGAAACAAACCATTTTTTGTTGTTTTGTATGTAAATACAATCTTATACAATATTTCAAAGAGCATTTTTATACATAAAAAATTGTTAAAGGTGTAACAAATTGTTTGATATGTTCTCCTCTTAGTTCTTTTGATGAATGTTGGGAACTTGCATTATATTGTAATTGCATTTTAGAAAAGCACAGGGTGCTTAGATTGAGATGATACATTAGAAATCACTGCCAAAATTCTGTGCATAAACACATTTAACACATTTCTGAGGAAGAGCAACTGTAATTTTTCCCTAGAATTAATTGAGATGCACGGAGTAATTAGTTATGATGCTGCAGTTTTAATTGTCAAAATGATGTTGGATCAAGTGAAAGTGCAAACCATGTGTTGATATGCTAAGATAAATTCAGTTGTGCAAGTGCAGTGAAATGTTCATCATGTTTGGAAAGGATCCTCCATCATGAAATAATAGGTCAACCTTTCACACTATTTCCAGCAAAACAGTTTAATAAAATTTAAGGAAACAAATGTTTTAGGCTACATTAAGTGGCCTGCTGCAGATTCTAACAGTCTGAAAGCAAACATCTGTGTATTCTATTGAGACTTTTCATTTCAGACTGTTAAAATCTGCAGCAAGCCACTTAATGTAGCCTAAAACATTTGTTTCCTTAAATTTTATTAAACTGTTTTGCTGGAAATAGTGTGGAAGACAGACTTATTGTAGTAGATTCCAGCTTACCATGTAGAGAATTCTACCAAAGCATGGATGAACAGTTGATGGAACGTGTATTGAAAGGTCATAGATATAGGAAAATTTGCTTTCAGATGAGAATGTGGAGGTGAGCAGGGAAGATTTTCAACAAAGCTCATGGAAGACCATTTATCAGGCAACTAGGAATTCACCACTTAGATACTGCAGAACACATGGCAAGAAATTGAATATCATTTAGATATTCTCCATACAACAGGAAGAACACATGTGGAATTTTTGTAATTTTGTGTAAAAAGAAGGAAAAGTTAAACTGTACTGATTTTTTTTTTTTTCAATAAAACATGGTTGTCTTTAAATTGCAAACCTTACTTTCATTCAAGTTCTTATCTAAGTTTGTATATATCCTTTCAAAATGTGTCAATCTCAGTCTGGACACCCTGGACACAGAATTATAAACAATGATTTTTATAATTAGATGAGTGATAATATTATATGGACGAATAATAAGAGATCTAATTGAAGAAGAATATCAAACAAAACAAAAAGAAGAGCAGAGTGGATTCAGAACAGGAAGATCATGTATGGACAATATTTTCTATATAAAACAGATTATGGAAAAAAGATTAGCGACAGGACAGGAAACTTATTTGTTTTTTATAGACTTAAAGAAAGCATATGATAATGTCCCAACATCAAAATTATGGGAGACATTAAAAGAGATAAAAATTAATAACACTCTTATTAAACAGTTAAAGAATTATATAGAGAATCCATAACAAAAATAAAAGTTGGAAAAAAATATCAGAAGGATTTATGGTATCAAAAGGACTAAGACAGGGATGTTGTAACTCACTAACTTTATTTAAAATCTATGTAGAAGGAGTATTGAAAATATGGAAAAGGAAATGTAATATGGGAATAGATATAAATGGTAAACCAATGTTTACATTGCAGTTTGTGGATGATCAAGTGATAATGGCAGAGGATAAGGATGATCTAGAATACATGACAAGAAAAATAAAAGAGAAAAATTTTAAAGGAGGTTTATATATAAACATGAGTAAAACAAAATATTTATGTATAGGAGGAGCTAAAACAGACATGGAACTGGAAGGAGGAGAAAAGATTGAGGGATGTGAACATTACAATTATCTTGGAATACAAATTCATCAAGATGGAAGAGATACATTAGAAATTAATACAAGATTAGCACAAGGTAAAGAGCAGTTAAAAGATTAAATGGAATATGGTGGAGTGAAGAAATAACTAGATCAAGAAAATAAAGAATATATAATGCTATTGTTAAAAGCATTCTGTTATATGGGGTGGAGGCATGGAGAATGACTGGGAAAGATAAGAGAAAAGTAACAACGATTGAAATGGATGCATTGAGAAGATCGTGCAGAATCTCAAAAAGGGAAAGAATAACTAATGAGAGAATCAAAGACCTAATGGGATTGAAGGAGACAATTTTGGGAGAAATAAAGAGGAAACAACTTGATGATGTTGTCGAAACCGTGTTGTATTTGCTTATTGTGTACAGGCACAATGAAGTGACGTTTTTTTCAACACTGAGCTAGTTGAATCTTTTATTTAGTTAGTACCTAGTTAGTAAGTTTTATTTAGTTAGGCCTAACTAAATAAAAGATTCAACTAGCCCAGTGTTGAAAAAAACGTCACTTCATTGTGCCTGTACACAAGGAAACAACTTATTTGGTTTGGACATGTGAAAAGAATGAGTGACGAGAGACTCCCAAAAATGTCAATGGAACACAATCCACAAAAAAGGAAAAAAGAGAGGAAGATCCAGACAAACTTGGTATGATGGAGTAAAGTTAGCATATAGTGAAAAAGGGATTAAAGAGGAATGGTGTATGGTTAGAGAGAGATGGAAAGGGTTCCTGGAGATCGGAAGGCAACGTCAGACGCCATAAGCTGAATATAGATAGATAGATGAGTGATTATTAGTAAGTTATTTACAAATTAAAAATATTTGTAAAATTTTATTAACCTAGTATGATGTCACTAATATGTTTAAGGGACAGTTTTGTAGTTGACAAGATATGTACTGTACATTTGGTTGATCTGGCCATAGTGGAGACATAAGCAAATTCATTTCAGCTCTTTAAATACACTTAGACTCATAGCCCTATCTGGCAATGCTCTGCTGGTCTGTATAGCTGAAAGTGACATATTGCTCCATTAGATTCAAAGAATCAATAGTCTTAATAGTTTTATAAAGTGATAAACAGACTCCTTAAAAATTATTAGCATTATGTGTTAGGGATAACATAAGGTGTCATTTATAAATAAAGAACAACTAAAGTATGTGTTTTCTTCTATTTGTATGTAAGTGTTGATCCTTGCTTTATCCATTGAATAGGCCATTGTGGATAGGGTTACAGCAACATGTTTGACAGATGTATTATTAAATCTCATCATCCGATCCAAACTTAATAGCAGCATTAAAATCAAACAAAAATGATAGAACGAACTACCAATGATGATCCAAATTACATTCCATTTATATTATGTTCTATACCAAAAATGTTATAGTCGGAACAACTAGAGTTGGCCCTTGAATGGGTTTGTTTTTGTGTCTTTAAAGGGTGAAATAATTATTTATTGAATACACATAGTCCCTTGAGCTTCATTCTGTCTTGAAAATGGATTGAGTGATCAATTTAGTTAATTATATCAACATTATTATCTTCTATTAAATATTTATATTTATTAAAAATTCTTGATTACAAATTAGGAAAAAAAAAAGACACATTGTCTTATCAATATCTCCTATAGCAGACTAAGACAAAACAACCCAATGGTAAAATCTGGTTGCACCCAACTATAACTACAGAATATGTATTTTGATGAGTAATAATTAGTGTTGTAACGAATAGTATATTCGGCCAGGAGCGTGGCCAAATAGCCGAATATTCGGCCAAACTATTCGGCTTGATTAACGCACGTATGAAAATTGGCGCGCAAACCGCATTATGGCAAGGACCCTGCTCTCTATTGGCCCGCTGTCACTACGCTTCGCCAATTGCGTTAATTCTTGGCAGTTGTAGCCGACAGACAAGAGTGTCATGGAAGTATGTGATAAATGATGATATCAAATGACCTACACTTGTAAATAACGGAAAAAGAACAGAGAAAGACCATGAAGTGAAAATGTGAAAATAAATATGAAATTGAGTTGATAACATAATCGAACGAGTCGAGGCAGCTTATTGCCGCAAAATTCGCGGCCGTCAATGCCAAACAATTGTTGTTATAGACTTCGGAAAGCTAAATGCTTGTAATGAAAGTCACTTAGCATGCACGGGCGAAAGCCTGGGACCACTCGGGCTACCAAGCTGTCTCAAATCTGTGAAATCATAACTGTGACTTATATCGACGTCCTATCTGTTTCTTTTCTCCGTTATCATCAGGCTGAGTCAGGTAATTGTAAAATGGGAACTCTACGACGGAAAAGTGACGAATCGAAAGTATCGTGAGCACATATAATGATGTATGCATAGGCATACGTCGACTAGAGCGATAGAGGAAAGAGAAAGGGAAGAGCAAAGACGAGTGCTTAAAAAGAAGGATAGTCAGAGTCAGACCCTCAGATGTATGACGATTCTCGAACGAATAGGTGTGTGCGTGTGCTGATCCTTGTAATTATAAATTGTGAATACATGTGACTAATATTATTTTCTTTTTTATTTTGTGCATGTTACAAGTTATATAAACAAACAACACTAACTCAATAACATTAAATCTAAATACCAAAATGATTAATTTACTGTGTTTTTGTTATTTATTACTCCTGTTTTTAGGTATTCGGTATTCGGCCGAATAGTGATTAAATATTCGGTATTCGGCCGAATAGTGATTAAATATTCGGTATTCGGCCGAATAGTGAAAAATAGGCCGAATACTGAATAGTAACCAAATATTCGTTACATCACTAGTAATAATTCATAATGGAAGGATATTTATAATGAAATAACAGGTTTGAATTGTTTTGTAATTAGAATGTTTATTAATTATTTACAGTTTTTGTTTGTTGGTTAATAATAATAATAGTTCTGTATTTTTTACATTTGATTTCAATGTCATTATTAAGTTTAGATATGAGATATAACAGTCTTGAAAAGTGTTTTATCAAATAATAAATTGACCTCTTAAAAATTATTAGCATTATTGCTTCATTTACAAAGTCCAGTACTGTCAAATAGCAAATGTTCATCATTTCTTACAAACTGTGCAAACTTGCTTGTTTTAATATGATAAAATTTAATTAGGTCTTGCAATATAAACATGTAAATAAATCAAATAAATTAGTTTTTTTGTAAGCAGAAGTTATGAATCTTTATTTCCATTTTAATCTTCAAAGATGAATAGTTTAAGGAAGAGATTTGAAGTATAACTAGACTTGGTTCATTTTCTATCTGAACACAAACTAAGAATTCAGTAAAAGCACTTGTTTCAAAGGACCATCCATAACAATCACTTGCTGCTACCATGGAAGTGATATTGCCATTGGCATAAAAGAAGAATTTTAAAAAATTAGATATCACACCTTGGACATTGTCACATTGATCACCTATGTCTCAAAAACTAAATTATGGATGGAAGATTTTTATTAAAGTTTTAATTTTCTTGTTTTATATTATGTAAAATGACAAAGTTTAATCAAAATTGACCAATCAAATTTTGAGAGCAAACTCAATTCTATAAGTCACATAGAAGAAGCTTCACTAACACTCCACCTCAAATATTATTACAGAGCAAATAACAACATACAGTTTTTTAGTTTATTAAATTAGCCAAAGATTTAAAGCCAGTACATTAATGTGCTATAACTATGGTAGTTATGAAATAATCAAATTACATAATTTGACCTAAAGCTGGTGTAGTGATCTTATATGGGCACTACTAAAATTGGTTGTTTACACATCTTAATACTTACACTTTTTTTGTTCTATCATAATCTGTTTCTCTGCTTAATTATCCTTCTAATCAATTTTATTAAGTTTTGTGGAGTAACAAGAAGTTAGAAAATCAATATAAAGTAGTGAAGTAAATAATGTTTGGCAGCTTCATTTTCACATTCTTCTGTATATACAATTATCTTTTGTTTTAATGCTGTATCATAATGTCATTTCAAAAGCATTTAAAAATTAAAAAGGAATTTACATTCAATGTTATTTACCAGCAAGCTTACATAAATGATTTGATCATTTATGTGACCTTGCTGGTAAACAACATTGAAAAGTATAGCCAGAAACATTATTAATGGTGCATAATGCAGTCTGCTTGCTCAATTACTGATTTTTGTTTGAAATTGTGAAGATAATATGCCATTGATTGCAAGATGTGTCTTTATTACAGAAGTCTGAAAGAAAAGTGCATCTTAGAATCAAGGAAATGCTATAATTGTAAAAAGTAGATTATTTTTTTTATACGCATACTGATGTGCAATAAATATCAAGTGTTAATCAAGTGTGATTTCTCCTACTGCCTCAATAATATGTGATAAGTTCTACTGAAAATATACTGTAGTGTATTGTTAAGTAATTCTATTTTATGATGATTATTTTTTTAAATTTAATCTGATTATTATGACTACTCTTGAAATGATATGAGTTAGTTTAAGAGAATTGAGATCAGAATGCAGACATTTTTACTTGATCCATTATTTTAACCATTTATTTGATGTTCAGAAAAACTATAATGAATTATAGATTTACATGTTTATTATAGTCAGAATATATTTCTCTCATCTTCTTACTAAATACAGTAGAACCCTGATTATCTGAAATAATGTGGCCCAACAGTACCTCAGAAAATATGGACGGCCATAACCATTTTGAATTAAAAATTACGAATATAAAAGATTTATATGGTAGCACTTTCAAGCCTCTGTTTATACCTTAGTGAATTTGATCATATATAAGAACAATTTTAACATCATTTATTATACTGCTGCTGCTTATGATTATTTTAAGAATAAAAATATATATTATTATAGTAGTTTTAATATGAATGATTTGTCTCACATTGAAATTAAATGATTTAAGCTAACAGAAACAAATTATTTTGTAATACATATTATCATTTAAACTTTATTTTATGAATTACAATATAAGGAAAGCAGTGTACTCACAGGTTTGCCTTGGATAATGCAGAATCTTGGTTAATTGGGGTTAATGATTTGATGGAAGATACTTTAATTGTAAAATTATAAATATATGAGCCTGTAATTGTGCAGTTCTGTGAAAAAAATCAAATAAATCATCAAAGTTTTCTGAAAATAATAATAATTATTATTTACTGATTTCTGTTGACGTAAATTAACAATTACCTTATTTATCATACAGTATATAAATTTTTATTACAGTTTTATTACATATGCTTCATTAACATTATAATTGAAATCATCATTGTTTATCTAACCACTGCTATACTGTTTTATTAACTTGATTTATTATTTTCCTGTTTGAAAACAAAGTATGAATATGTATTTTGATGAGTAATAATTCATAATGAAAGGATATTTATAATGAAATAACAGCATTTTTTAATGAATTATGAGGTGATGCAAAGTAAGTATACGCTTTATTCGTTATCAATTATCACTATCGTTATCGTAAACAGTATTTACATTAGATCATTCATAAATAAAATATTGTTAATTCCTTAGATAATAAAAAATATTAATATATACAAAAATAAAACGTGTGTTAGTAATGTGTATATTTATTCTCATATCACTTCATAATTTCTGTATAGTATATTAGAATAAAGTAACATACTTTTTATCTATCTTCTCAGCAATATTAGCTATTTATATTAATAAACAAACACACCTGAAAGAAAATAACTCGGCAAATACAAATTAGGTGTGTTTGTTTATTAATATAAGTAACATACTTTGTTGAAGTACATGGTAGTGCAAAAGTAAGTAAAGTCAAACTTGGTTATACTGAACATGGATATAATGAGTTCATGATTATAACAAAGAAAATGCCACTACAGTTTTAATTTATGTGTATTTCCATACATTTTCTCATAGTTTTAACAAGGGTACAACATAGATATACAGTGTTTTCATAACTACTAAGCAAAGTTTCGATAGCTATGCAAACACATGAACATTCTTAATTGTTCAAGTAGTAAGAAATGCGATACCAAATTCTTGGAAGAGAGAAAACTGAAAGGGTTACTTAAATTTTATGACCCACATAAATGACAGATCTATTTATCACTTAACTTTGTTTTTGAATACCATTGCCCTCTGTCTTGACTAACTTCTGGCCCTGTTCTGCCAATTTATCTAATCATTGCTATGATTGTAAAATTACCATATACTTTAATTAGAAATTAGCCCATATATGAGAAAGATGTCTATGAAGAAAAGAAAATGTCTCTTGATTTACAAAAAAAAAATAGAAATTATTTGCAAGTTAGAATGTGATGCTAAAAATGTTGAAGTGTGTATGTAGAAAGCTTTCTTTGTCATCTTCAACAGTATTGACAATATCAAAAAATAAAGCAATCATCAATTTTAAGATTTGTAGATAAAAAAACTAACTGAAATCAGGCATATCATTAATTAGTATTATCTTTAATTACAAAGAAGTAAATTGTTTAATATTAATTATATTGTGGTTTATATAACTATTGATAAAAATACAGTATAATGTAATTACATATTTTTTAAAATCAACTTACTTAAAATTAAAAATTAGAAGATAGATCTCACTAATTATCAGTGGTGTAGCTACAAATTTTGCTGCTAATGGGGTCCTCTACCTGTTTGCATCTGAAGCAGCCGCCCATTCCTCCCCTAGTTAAGTCACTGCTCTTCATGGGTATAACAAGTAACAGTTATAATGAGGAAATTTTGCTGGTCCTCTAATGCTTATTATAACTGATTTCGACTGATTCTTTATTTATTTATTGTTAAAAAGCAATTATTATTGATAGTATGGAACAGTCTGTGCACGTGGACTGTGTTGGAGGTTTGGAGGTTAACACCCATTTGGCAAATCATACAAAAAAAATTACTACATTAATGAAACAGTTTATCTATATATATAAAATTGCTTGTCCTGACTGACTCACTGACTGATTCATCATTGCCCAGAGCAAACCGCCAAACCTAAAGAGGTGAAATTTGGTACACAGTTCGGGTACGTCATGAAAACGCACACTAAGGAGGGATTTTTCAAAATTCCCTCGTGAGGGGGAGAGGGAGAGCATTAAGGCTTAACCAGAAAAACGGCTTCTACTGTACTGTTTTAGATGTGATTTTTTGTTTTTATCTGCGTTTTAGTAGGGTATAACATGGGAATGCATACTAAGAAGGAATTTTTTGAAATTTCCCTTCGGGAGGGAGACTGAGAGTATTAAGTCTTAACCGGAAGAACTGCTTATAATGTACTATTTTAGATGCGATTTTTTGTTTTTAACTGTGTTTTAGTAGGGTATGCCATGGCAATGCACAGTTAGAAGGGATTTTTCGAAATTCCCCAGCGGGGTGCGAGGGAGAGCATTAAGGCTTAACCGGAAGAACGGCTTCTACTGTACTATTTTACATACGATTTTTTGTTAAGTTTAGTCTTCATTGAGTACTTAGGCGTATTAAATTGATAACATTTCAGACATTGTTATAAATGTTTTTATATATTTCGATTTTTAACCAAATGTTCGAACCGTTTTAAATTCGAATTTGTTATTGCGTATTGGTTCGATTATAGAACGATTGTAAACGTTCCAGAAAATTGATCAAATTGAAAATAGTTTGTTTGATTTTGAGCAATTCTCATCATTCTCAGCGGTAGGTGTTATATAACAATTACTATGGTTGTTGAAATACTGAACATAAATAGGGTTTGCTTGCAAAACCTCCGCGGGCGAAGTCGCGGGTAACTGCTAGTTGTACATATACAACTTATATTTATTTTGTATCTGTTCAATTTATTTTTAGTTTGTTATATTGTGTTACTCTATATTATAAAAAGTAATAAACTATGTTGTGATCAACCTAACAATGTAAACATTAAAGTAAGTCCACAGTCATATGAGTGAATGAAATGAATAATAATCAAAGCAAATTGTCTGTTTTATACTACGTGACACAAACTGAGTTAGAACGTGACTGGTCAGATTTTAGACATACATTATGAATAATCGATTGGTCGAATGAACAGAAGTTCATTGAAAGTTGAGATATTTTCAACTCCTAATGAACTGGTGAATGGTTGTGGAAAGGGAATGAACTGGAAGTTTGCATCTACTCCATAGCAGCTCATATGCCAATATGAATCTAGCTTTAGATGCTATAAAACAAAAATTAATATATAAAAATGGAAAAAATGTAAATAAAATGTGTATCACACCCAACAATGTGTACTCTTTCATCATCTCACATTTAGATTAAAGTAACATACTTGTATGGAGTATGATAGTGGTGCAAAAATAAGTACTCTCTTCATTTATCTTTTGTTATAAATCAATTATTACTCATAGGTACAGACAGGAGAACATTACATAATTCACAAATAAAGTAATGTTGATCTCTTAGGTAATAAAAAAAATTAAAAATAATACATAAAAATAAAAATGTATATATATTAATAACGTGTGTCTACTTTTACACCACCTTATTTATTTTCAATAAGATAAAGTAATCAAGAAAATTCCTTATCTTTTATCTGATATGAATAAATATTTGATTTAAAGCACTTATTCAAATATATGATTTTGAAATGCTATCTTAGATATATTCATTTTTTTGTTTTCCTTCAGAGTTTCATTTAAAGTAAATTATACAAGTATTGTGTGGGTACATAAAAACAAGGAAAATTTAACACATGACAACAATACATTTGACAACCTGACAATTTATTGCAAACACCATTCAAAGTTATAGCCATCAAATGAAAGAATATCCATGAATTATTAATTATAAATCAATTATTATGTTACAAATGACAAGTGCTATGTGACAGAATAATTCCATAATATATTTTTAGATTATTTTATAATACATTCAAGGTTCTTAGAATTA
Source organism: Centruroides sculpturatus (assembly GCF_000671375.1). NCBI lineage: Eukaryota > Metazoa > Arthropoda > Arachnida > Scorpiones > Buthidae > Centruroides > Centruroides sculpturatus. The sequence continues at coordinate 29,366 of NW_019385819.1, read as the reverse complement.
AATTGATTGTTGCAACACAAAGAAATATATATTCAATTTATATAATCATGATATTGTGAACATTTTATGATGCTTTGAAAGATTGTGTGATTAAATGTTCTTGGTTATTAGTACATTGTTGTAATTTTGGCTGTTAAAAATGATTATATATGCATTATAATTCTTGAAAATTTATTTATTGAGAGTAGAAAGAAGGAACATAAAGATTAAGAAGAAATATATTGTTATATATTTTTAATTTTCATCAAGGTAATAATTTTATTTTTAGTTTCTGTTTGAGTTGTTTTTGTCAGTTAAGTATGATAGTAGTGCAAAGTATATACATATAAAATAGTAATGGATTTAGTATATTCTATGTATATAATAAAAATTTCAAAGGATGTTCATGCTGTCTCTATTATATGCAAATAAAACCACAGAAAAGGTCTGGAATAAAGCAAATCAAAGAATGGGCAATTGCCTCTTATGGGATTTACTTTATTCCTTCATTTTTTCTTCTTTATTTTTTTTCAAATAACAATTTTTAAAAGTAATGTTATTTATGTAAGAATAAATTTATTTTGATAGTTGGTACACTAGACTACATTTTATGTGCAATGAAATCTTCTCTTCAATTCGTTAAGTTTTATGCAGGTATATACTGTTTGGAAAACTGCTTGCTTTATAGGATAACTTCTCGTTTTTTTTTTGCATGTAGTTATTATTTACTTTTAAAGATATTAAAAATAGAAACAAACTTGTTTAGGAAATTATGATTTTAGTGAAATAATAGCATGGTTATTTAACATGTTTTGCTCTTGAGACAAAATCCTGTAAATGTTCTTAGTTATATAGTAAGTTTGAAAGCTTTGGAGATAAAATGAAGACAAAATATGGCAATATTTAGATTCTTTTCTATTTGAAACAAAAATAACTACTAAATAATTGAAAGGAGTCAATTTTTTAATGTGATAAAACTCTTTACAGGATCATTTCATCTCATCGTCAGTTCCAAATGTTTAACTGTTTTACAATTGAATAGAACAGTTGCTTTCAATTTTATTGTGAAACATCCCATGCTCAGGCAGCTATTCTATTCAGTTGTAAAACAGTTAAACATTTGGATCTGATGATGGGATAGAATGATCCTGAAAAGCATTGAATTGCATTAAAAGATTTGATGCCTTTAAATGATTTCATAGTTATATTTGAGAAAGAGTCATTTTGTAATTAAAGATGTAAAAGTATTCATCTTAATTACTTAGTTTAAAATAAAAGTTTTTTCCTTGTATACTTGTACACTTCTTAAACAATTTTTATTTTAGTGTTGTTATTACAATCACATTTTTAATATTACTGCAATTAACTGTTTAAATTATTTAATTATATCATTACAGAGCATTGACTTGTTTTTTTAAATTATTATTTTGTAATGTGATTATAGCACTTAACATTTATATGTCATGTATGTAGATTTATGTAATATAGAGCAAAAGTAGAAAATGCAGTATCAAAAGTTGATGATAAATTTCAGATATTTATTATCTCTTATATGGATACAGTTTTCCTGTTCAAAAATAGTACATAATAAATGTTTTTATAATTTTTATGCAGTTTTCTTTCCGCTCTATAATATTTAATTTAGTCACAGCATATATACTTGCATATCATGTATGTAAATATGATACATAATACTGTTACACATGTTGCAGAGAGTTACACAGTTCCTACAGATTCACAACAGCATTTGTTAGAAATAAAAAAAAATGTTAAGTTTTTTTCAATTTACAAATAAACTTATAAACAGCTTAATTAAAATGAAAATAGTATTCTGCAAATGACATTTTTCTTCATTGTTTTATTGGGTGATCTTGTTAATTTTGGGAGACTTATTTCGCCAAAATGGTATTGTCTGAAATAACACAAAATCACCAAGAAACCAGTAAAAGTTTTTATACTACAAACATTTTGTTTTGTTTACAATAAATATCAGTTCAGTATATTCTGTCAGATATTCAAGAATATATGATGATGATCATTGTAGATGAAAGAAAACATTTTTAGCATTAAATATTTTTGTTTTTTTTACTGGTTTCTTGAAGTTTTTGTGTTATTTGTTGCATATTCGACTAGTTTTGAGTCATGGTTAATACTTTAAGATGCTATTGCCTTTTTTTGAGAATAAATATTTATTTATTTAAAAATAAATATATTTAAAAAGAGAAGAAATTTATTTATTTATTCTCTTTTCTTGCATGTAGTGAGAGTTAATTAAAAGAATCACTTACATAGCACTGAAAACTGAATGTAAGTATCAAAAATAACAAAAATATTTCCAAAAGTGCAGAGTTTCCAAAAAATTAGTCTCCACATTATTTTTAGATTTTTGGTGATATTTTTGTTAATTTTAACAGTTAATTAATTTAATTGATGAAATTTTGGGTTTTTACATAAAACTGTCCCATCTACATGCTCAAAAGTAAAATGTTTGAGAAGCATTTGAAAACCTCACAAGTGTGTAGAATACCAGAATTACAAATCTTAAAAATTCATATAGGTAGGAAAATTGAACATAATCAGTAAATAAAATATATTGGGTTGATCAAAAAGTTTGTAAAAGTAACTTTATTAAATTATGTATGCATCTTTGTTTCTGTTATTTTTGCTCTTCTGTTGGGTTGATCCATTATCCCACATGCAAAGAATTTTGGGAAATTTTCATTAGAAAATGCCTCTTAAGTAGTTTTTCACATTGACTACGTTACTGAATTTCCTCCCCAGCAAACTATTCTGAAGAGATCAAAGAGAGAAATGATAATCTGAAGGTGTAGGATTGGGAGAAAATGGGTGTAGCATAAAATATTTCATCCAAATTCCAATAATTTTTCACAAGCTGTCAAAGATGTGTGTATCTAGCATTGTCAAACTGGAAAGCCACACCTTTTCTTCCTAATATTGGCCATTTTTATTCAATGACTGCGTTCAGATTATCAAATTGTACTTCTCTGAATAAATGGTCAAATTTTGAGATGTCAGTTCATAAAAAATAATCTCTTGCTAGTCCTATCAAATGCTTAGCATAGCCATTTTTTGAAGTGAACTGGCTTTGACTGCATTGCTGAGGGATCAGTTGACTTTCCCCACAATCAGCACAGTAATGTAAACAATCCATTTTTCATTACTAGTTTCAAAAAAGAATCCATCTGATTATGTTTCAGCAGCAAATCACAGATATTCTATCAGATTTCTCTCACTCTATGTAGAGATCAAACATCACAGCATGATATGTATCCTAAGTTGTGTAAATGGCCAACAACTAATACTTTGAGCAGTAAATAATACTTTTGCAATTTTCCTGGTGCTGTAATGTGGATTCATTTAATGTAATTGCATTGTCATCAATAACTGAGGTCTTTCAGATCATGGTGCATCTTCTAAAGAAAAATTCTCTGCACAGAACCTCTTAAACCATTTTTGACACACATGAACAATTGACACCAGCTTCTCTATAAACAACACAGATCTTTTTTTCTTGCAGTTGTAGCATTTTTATTTTTATAGAAGTAGAAAAGCATGCAAGTTAGTATCTTCTATTTTTAAGCCAAAAAATTTGAAAATAACAATAACAGAAGTTAATAATTTTTATTTGTAACATATGTTACAAATATTACAATGTGAAGTAAGTGAATATAACCAAAATAACATGCAAACCATATAAATCTATGGGACACTCAACATATTAAATGGAATTCTTCATTTCTTTGATTTATTATTTCCTTTTTAAAAGGATCATTTCAAAAATAAAGTAGCTAGTTAGCCAGATTGCTACTTAAGTGTTTACCTATTATTATGGGAATTCAGGATTATATTTGATGAAGTATTTATACATACTGTACATAAATATACTTAGACCAGCATGTGCAACCATCTTACAAATACATAAGCTGACAGTAATCATGTTGCTAAGTTGAAGGAAATTATTCTGACTGAACTTTTAGAAATTCTTGCAGTGGCAGAAGTCAAGAATTTGTTATAAATGAGCTCAGGATTATAACTAGACTTATCAAGTAATCTGTAATGCTGAATACAATCTGATCTTATTTCTGATCCATAATTTATCTTGGATAATATACTTGAAGATGAGGGTATTATTGTACATCTTGTAAAGGTGGACCTGATTTACAATGAAGGGGAAATTGCAACTAGTCAAAGAGCTTTAATGTGCTGGTTCATTAATTTATCTACTTAGCTTCACTTTTAATAAATCAATTAATCAATCAATCACAGTTTACCATTGTTAATGATTGTTACCATGAATAACAAATTTGAATGGGTAATGGGTTTCCATGTAACAAAGAGTAGAAGTGAAGTTATAGCAAGTTTATTTTATAATTAAATATTTATTATTTATGAAATTGTTATTAAAATAAATGCAAGAAAGAATTTTTATTTACTTAGAATTATAATTAACTGTGAACAAAATATTTAATTAAAATTACTTTCAAAGTAGTTTTAAATTATGTTTTATTACAGTTTATTCATACTATTTAAATTTAAATTATCTCATTTGAAGCTTATGAAGGATATAAGTTTAAAAGAAACTATTAAAATTATCCTGTTTCTATATGTTGTACGTTTGAAGTATTCAAAATATATTAGATAATTTGAACTTTACTTCTAGACTCTGAACTAGATTTATCTTTATAAATATAGACAAAAGAATATTTATAGAATAGAAAAAAATTTATATATGATCATAAACCATATCTCTGAGTATTAAAGTAAAATTTCTATGGTAAGTTTCTCAAATGTCATATATTTTTCTTTTGTTGTGATCAACTTAAAGTTTATTAGCCAGAGCATAACTAAATAAGTTAATGGTAGAAGAACTGCTTAATAAACTAGGTATACATATATAAATGAATGAGCTAACACCGGAATCCAGCAAATAACAGACAATTTAAAGACTATTTTGTTAAATTACCTATTATTTGTTGTATTTTGGTGTTAGCTGGTTTATTTAAATAGTAGAAGCTGAAATATATTAAAAAAACTTCAAAAACGACATCTTATTAATAGAAAAATCAAAAAATTATTATAATTAAATGCAAATAAACCTTTGAATGTCCAACAAATATGATTAGCTACTTTTAGTAGCCATCTTCCAATTATATATTATATTGTACAATTGTAGAACAGTGTTTCTCAATGAGGGGGAGGCAATAATGCTCCCTGAGGAATGAAAATACATTTCTTGGGGGACAAAAATTAGTTTTAAATGTGAAAAAGAACCAGAAATATACACTAGCCAGCATGCAATTAATGTTATAAGAAAAAATAAGTTAATCGGATTTATTTATTGTTTGTTATATTGGGGATGGCAGCTATTGTCTTAGCAATAGTGCCTGCAATAAATAAATAATGTTAAATATAATGAATATTTTGTTAGTGGAAAATTAGAAATAATATTGAGTAAATAAAAGCTTTTTAAAGGGATTTTATTTACTTTATTTCTAAGGAAAGGTCTCGAATTGTAGTTTCCTATAATAAAAAAAAAAACAAGATTTTGGCTAATAAAAGTTGCTGAAAATATATATTTATCTAAGAAAATGCTTAATTGTGAAATCTTTGAATATTTTTGCAGTTCAAAGTTTCAAGTCTTGCTGGCTCATCTTAAAATGTATAAATTATTAAAAAATAAAAATATGAATTACTGAAATTTAATAATTTTTTGAATAATTTATGCCTCAAAGATGCCCAAAAAGACTTGAAAACAGTAGTATTATGAAAGTTTAATCATACAAATTTAAATTTTAATCAAAGATATCTGAAAATTTATTTATATAAAAATAAGGTATTATCACTGAACTATTAGATTGTAATTAAGTAAATTAGAATAATTTGAAGCTATAAAATTTAATATTTTGTAATTAAATGTTTAAAGGCTATGTATTATTTGGAATGAAATCATCTGCTTGTAGTGTTTAGTTTATTTTTATTTTTTTCATTTTAAAAAAGTATTCAAATGTTTCAAAGGTGTTTTATTTTGTTTATTCTGTTATAAAGGTTGATGATCAAATGTTCCAAGAAACAGAATGTTTAAGAATTTTTTTTTTTAGAAAGTAATGAACCCTGAGGATGAAGTGAAGGAGTCTGTCCAGTGTATGTTGGACCATGGCTCTCATCACATGACTAAATCCATGATGGAAATTTGTGTAACTTTAAAATGCTTAACTTTTTTCAGTAGCTGTCCATGTGTTTTTTATTCTTCATTTTCCAAATACTTTTGATAGATCTTTTGTTGTTATTCTTTGTGATTGTACAACATATAAAAATATAAATAAAAAAATATAAGAATGATCACTTTGTTTTAAGTTATGGTAGCTGATGAGCTGTTGATAAAAGTGAAAGTATCAGGAACCAAGATGACAAGTTTCCAAATGAGAAAGGCTTAAATATTGTAGATATGAGCATCAATAAGACACTCTGCTAATATTACTAAACTGTATGAAGACAAAAGAGTCTGTTTGATGCATTCTTACATTTAGTTGAACAATGCAAATGTTCCAACCATGCAATGCAAATCAAGCCAGCAATCAATTAAATTTAATGTTACAATTAAAAATTTCAATTGTTAGAAGAATTAATACATTTCAGTACTTTAATGTTAAGTATTTTGAAAAATTTATTTTTTTAAAGCAACATGAAAATATATAGTGTGTTTTTATTTTTAGGATAAAGTGGAAGGTGATATGCGGCCTCGTGCGTCTACTGTAACACCGGGTGCCTCCATTGATGAGACTGCACTACCCACCGTGTTTAAGTGGGAAGGAGGAGGCAAGGATGTCTTTATCAGTGGTACTTTCACCGATTGGAAACCTATACCTATGGTTCGCAGGTAAGATACATTTGTGTGTAATAAATAAACATATGTATTTTTGTTTGTTTTTGTTAAATCTTTACTTCCATAAATCATCAGGATTGTTTATAACAGCAAAAATAGTTTAAAATTATAATTATAATTAATTGTTGATTACTGACTTTAATATAATAATAATTATTTGACAGTCAGTTGGCCAAGTAGTTAAGGTCTAATGCAGGCTATTGCTCTAGGGACCTGCATTACAGGCCTGGCTAAACCCATAATGAGCTTTGTAAAAAGGCCTTCTTAGTTCCCACAGGGCAGAGTGAAAAAAATAATTATTATTATAGTTATTTTTTTGTCTGTCTGTAGTATATTTGTTTAGAATATCTAGTTAATGATATTTATTAGTGTATAAAGATATCTATGAATCTATTTGATTATGAAGTAGAGGCCTTTTCTGCTGTTATAAAAAGATCTGTTTTAATCTAAACTTTCATTGTTAATAAATATCATTACCTTTCTTTTCACTTTGCTAAGTGTCTAGTCTTGAGTTTTGTGAATTACAGTATGAATATGATGAGAGTATTATGTAGCACAAACACATTCAATGAATACTCTCATTGAAGGAATTTGTATCATGTTTACTCAGCATGTTTATTTTTGCTCATATAAGTTGATATTTGGTACTAATCTTGAGTTATAACTTAACTAAAGATTCAACTGTCAAAACTGATTATGTTCTAACTTGTAACCCATGCATGTCATGGGTTTGGCTGAGTTCACAGTGATGTGATTGGGTGAAGAGAGATAAGTTATAGCTTATCTAATCAAGCCATTAATGAAAATTTAATCAGATTTCAACTTGAATCCATCAAACAATGTGGCAAAAATGGCCAAGCTAGTAAAGATTAACTTTATCAACTTATCTCTTAACACCCAGCTAACCTATTATGTACCTGACCATATGATAGACATGAGAGTTGATGGATTGTTATGGATTATAAGCTGTAACTTAACCAGGTTATTAAACTCTTTAGGAAAAATTGATGAACTGCAGCATTAAATTAAACAACAGTTATTAATGTATTGAGAGAGATGGTCAGATGACTGACAATAAGAGTTTATTATCTTTACTATTTTGACCATTAGATTAATCTAATTTTATTAATAATTGAACAATTTGACAAGTTTTTTATGGAATGAAACCTATTTTGTAGAAGGTATGGTTGCTGTATGTTCAAATTCTGTGTGTAGCATCCTTGTAATTCAAAAAATGATTCTTGGTAGACGACCAAACAGCAATTGGTTAGGAAAACATTATGGTTTATTTAAAACAATTTTTTATTCAAATGCATTTCGGGTTGGTTTATGTTCCCAACCGCTCTTCAGTGCTGTAAAAAATACAAATCAAAGTAAGGTTCGCGACGTTGGTAAATATGACATAAAAAAGGGAGGGAGGTAAAAAACAATGACACAAAAAATTTACATGTCATATAATGGTACATCTTAAAATTGTGTTACTATATTTTTATAGGTGTATGACCAGTCACTATAATATGAAAAATGTATAAATCATTGCTGTTTAACACATCATTTATATAAAAAATAAATACAGATTATTCATTTTAGAGTATCTATGAACACTTACATTTCAGTTAATATGAATTATTCCTGACAAAAGGTAAAACAGAGTAAAACTGACAACTGGTGTTATCTGGTGTTCACAGAGTAACAGTATACTGACAAGTAATGTTATCCAATTCATTCCTAACATTCTGTACAACAGGGTGTGCTTTTAAACAATGTTTAATATGAGGAAGTGCCCTCTATTAATTTATACCATTGGAGATCTATTGACATGCCTTCTGAAATAATAATTAAGTTATTTTTGGGTATTTTTTGATTTCTGTGTGTTCTTTAAATTTCCTTTTGTATGGGTCTTTTTCTAAATGAAAAACTTTTATATTGTTTTTATTAATCTGACAATTATTGCCACTTGTGTGGTTGTACCAGGGGAAGTGTTATGTTTTAAGTGGATAGCACCTAATATTCTTTAAGAAACAAGAATTAAAGAATATGACCTAATAGGTCATATTCTTTAATTCTTGTTTCTTATAACCAGCCCATTTCGCCGATGTAAGTTATTGGATTATGACAGTTGCATTCAAGTTTGTAAACTGTTCCTACAGTTTTAAGAATGTTTAGTTTATTGTTATAATGGATACTATGTGATATTTTGTTGGTCAAAGATGGTGCCAAACTGATATTGCCTTTTTTAGGATCTTATTACAGCCCTTGAAAATGTTTTTTATATATGGGAAGGTTTTGTATTTTTTGTTTAATTTGTATTTCGTATTAAATCTGTTTTCCCAGTATTGTTTTTGCCATGTGTTTAATTTTGATTTAGGATAGTCTTTAAGTAAAAATTTAGTTTCTAAGTCCTTTATTTTAATTTTTTGCCATTTATTATCTGATATTCTTGTATATATGTTT